>NC_135504.1:41625073-41832573 GCF_052857255.1 Amblyomma americanum
ACCCCGCCTGACTCCTGCTGCTGAATGGTCAGACGAGTATCCCCATATAACAAGGCACAGATTCTGCAGCGTCGGAATCATAACCTGAGCAGGGATTCGATGAGCCTCAGCAAAGCACCCCCGCGGCCACATTACATACATAGTTGCGGCCAACACTAGACGAGCAAACGGGCCACGTTGACACCTGGATACATGGCCGGCGCGAACTTGAAACACACGTTGCACCAGTCGTCTCATTCTTCGAGCAAACACACACTCAAAACATGCATCTTGATGATTTTCTTGTGTGCCACAGTTTGCGCACTGGTCATTTGAGGTACTTTATTGCTCAGCACCGCTGCTGTACTCCACGTGCCTCAACGATGTTGCACTCATTCCCTCCATGCGATCCAGCTGCGGTTTTGACGTCCACTGAGAGCTAAATAAATCCTTCGTCTTCCCTTTCATAAGGAATGATTATTGCCAGCGCACGCTATTTTAACACACCTCAGAAGATACTGAATGAGCTGGACAGGTCTATCACAGATTCAGTAGGGTAGAGAGCTGGGCCAGTTGGTACATAGTTCTGAAGAAAAAACCAGCGGAAGGACGCAGCCACAGAGAAGGAGGGACAAAGGACGACGCTGGATTTGCAACTGATTTTATTCGCACGAAACACACCTGTATACCCTCAGAAAAGTAGCACCACATGCGCACACCATACATCACACATATGGGGGGGAGAACAAAGAATGTAAATATGCCCGTCACTGCATGCTAAGTTCTCTACGGGCTGTCTAAAGCGCTAAAGAAACGATACTCATTTCATACTATATCACAGACGTATCGCTAACAGAATTGTCTTCGTTGTTGATGATGTGGCCAGCCTCCAAAATTTCGCGCTAGCTTTTTGCTTTGCCCCTGCCCACAATGGTGGTGTTGTTAAGCAACTGATGGCAATGATGCTCCCGGCAGCGTTTGGGCAAATTGTTGCCATGTTCACAATGCGCGGTCTTTTCGTGTTCTCGTACCCAAACGTTCAGTCCCTGTCCCGTTTGGCCAACATATATCTTGCCCCGAAATCAAGGCAAACAAAAAACGACTTGCGTTACACAGGGAAAGTACTTAACTCGTCGTTTACAGTGCACTGCGAATTTTTGATCTAACCAGTGCCCCTACACGAACTAGATAGTTGGAATGGGGCTGAAAATACAACTTTAACACCTTGGCAATTGGCAACTTTCTTGATTTTGTGCAAAAGTGAATACACGTAAGGCATGCCTTCACATTTCTCCCTTCTCTTTATACCTGTCAGCTCCGTCTCTTTTGCCTTAACTGTCTTCAGTAACTTTTCGGAAATCCCTTATGTGCATAGGAAACCCCGCTTCTTTGAAACGTTGCTCTTGTTGCAGAACACTATCTTGAATGGGATGATAACAGCTTTTCTGCAACGCGTTTTTTTAGACACAGGCTGGCTACGCTTCTCTTGGCAAGCTTTGAATGGCATGACCTGCATGGTAACAAAGCCTTCTTTGTTCCCGGAGCATAGGTCGAACAAAATCGCCCGTTGTTATGAAAGGTTAGAATATATCTAAAAACCTAATGGTGTTGCAGTCCGGTAGTTCGTGGGTGAAAATAAAAGCGTTAAAGCATGACCTAAAACAGTTAAAACGTCGGCACCTACATCCTGTAGATTGTCATCGGATGAAATATTTAAAAATACCAAAAAGGCATAGACATAACTGAAACTATGTAAATTCACTGCTACAGCACATACACGTCACCATTAAAGTCAATCATTGTCGCGGGTAGGTAACAAATAAAGAAGTCCCGAACTGCCCAGAAATGCTTTCCCGGAAGTACTCTTGAATATCTGGGAAGTATCGCTTTTACGCCCATACGCCAGACAGATCGATCCTCGCGGGGAACAAACTTGCGATGAGGCCGTGCAATGTCAGCGACCAAAAAAGTGCAAGACCTAATCAAGACACAACAAAGCCTTTTGCGGTATAGTCTCACTTTTTATTACAGTCAGGAATAAAATGAACACCCACGAGGTAAACCTGTAAAAAGAGGCTCGAGAGAGCTTCCAAATCTCTTCGCGATAAAATGCAGTGCAGCGTTAACGCATGCCAGTTTAGCACCTGTAGACAGTATGCAAAATATGGAAAAAAGAAATGGCATTGTTCGCACACGGGAGGACTACGCCCCAATTAGTCAGAACCTAAAACCACAAGAGCTTGAAATGGTATGGATGGTAAAAGCCACGTATGATGGAAATGTGCTAGGCGATGTTTAACCACCAGGGCCAAAACAGGATGATGTCCCGAGACGTGATATATGAAAAATGCGTGAAATATGGTCCAACTGCTCGCATGGCATGAAAAATGGCGGCGCTAATTGTACAACAACCACACCTCGTACAAAAGCAACGCTCTAAAATCCGAACACCGCTAACAACAGAAATCCCTCATGCACCGATCGAACGTGAAGGTATATGGGAATCCTAGCAGCCACGTCTGGTCAGCGACATGTTTTGCCGAAAGTCAAGAACAGTGCTGTTCGCAGTTTCATGCAAATTTGTGCTACATATGCAACTCTGCACGATATGGATGCAAAAGTAGATCATCAGGTTCATCAGCCTGCTCTCTCGCAGTACGACTGCATTGTCAAAGCACTCTTTAGTGCCGCGGCCTTTTCAATCCGATGAACGTCGTCATAGTGCAATCTGGTGAACACGGTGCATTTGAAAGGAAGGCGCCTTCCTCGATGTCACACCTGTCGCCCGGGCAGCTGAATCGCCAACGTCGAATCCAAGTTACACGGTGCGCATAGTGATCTTCGTCCAAGTAATGCGCATGCACAGATTCTAGTAACGGTAGCCGCTTTGACAGCGCAGAAATCGAATCCGAAGCGCAGTCACTTTGTTCGACGCCGGAAACGATACACAGGGTCCGAAGACACAAAACGCCTGCGGTGCCGAGTTCGCTGCAGATCGCACTCAGGGCCACGTTAGAAGCGCACAGGGTCAGAGAGCCAAGTGCTCGCTCGAACTGAACCAAGCGAGGAAAGATCGTCCATCGCAGCAAGTCATGCTTCTATCTGGCCAGGACAGACGCAATTGCATCAAGTTGCACTCATTCAAGGATCTGTAGCACCGCAGACCGCAGAAAGACAATAGTGTAAGCCTGTGCAGCCTTGTCCCATGGTGCAAAGCGGAGACCGTGTCACTGTTGATAGCAGTAAATGGCACAGAACACACAGGACATTCCGAGCTAGCTGAGCTGTTGCCGTCTCCGCTGCGCACGTCAAGCTCTTCGAGCAGGGCACAACAAGCAGCGAGGTGTTGGAGAGACGCGTTGGTCTGAAGGCTGCACTGCTGAAGGGCGATGGCTCGTAAAATAGGAAGGGCTTGCGACGGTAACATGTGACACAACTCCGTTCCACACTTGAAATGAACCAAACTCAAGTTGAGCTCAGTCAGGTTGTTGCATGCGCAGAGAAACGTGCTCAAAGGCGAAGAGCCCTCCGGGCTGATGTAATGGCTCCGACAGATTACGCCAGTCCGCCTATAGGAGGGGAGCAATACGAATGTCAGCGACTGCAACCTGCGCAACCACGGTCGACCGACCACTCCTTCCAGCTGTGTTCCTGCGTCGGGGCAGCATTCGACGCAGAAGATCAGCTCCTTTTCCGGAATTGCTAGCTCTGCCGATGCGATGACGTCCTTCAGGTGTACGCACGTGCAGTTCACAGCCGGGTGCATGCGATAACTGACGTTGCCGAAAACAGCAGATGTGCGGCGCAGGTCCAGCAGCAGCACTCGAAGTTCCAGCGCCCTCACGAGCAACAATTCGCCATTTTCCGAGAAGTCCTGGCTAGTGTAGGCGAAGCTTTTGAGCACACACTCGGGATCATCCACGCCCCAGCAGGCGGCTAGCGTGTCACGTATGTTTGCGTGGAGTGCGTGGACGTGCAGGTGTTCCAGGCTCACGCAGCGTTTCTGGATTCTCTTGAGGAGCTCACAGCTTGCAGAGTCATACTCCACTTCTACGTACATGTGGCGTAGTTTCGGCACAACGTCATTCTCCGAGGCGCCGATTTCCTCAAACCTCTCTCCGTAGATTTGCTCATGAAAAAGCGACCATTCAAGTCGGATCAGCCTCAACATCGATGTTGTGAGGATGTCGAGAAGGCGCCGGGGGCTTAGAATGCAGTTCACGCAGTACAGCTCCTCCAAGTTTACGCATACAGACACTGCCTGGAATACCTTTTCAGGGGCAGCCATTAGGCAACCGGTGAGACGCAGAATCCTGACAGCACTTGGATCAAAACGCAGCAGAAAGCGTTGCAGGGCAGACGCATCCGAGTGACGGCTTAACGTAGCTGTTCGGCTAAGCGTCGGCACGACCCAAACAGCCCGGTGGACCACACCGCTCTCTTGCAAGGCTTGGAGTGACTGGACGTCGAGGTAAATCACAATGCCCTGCCAAACATCGTTGGGAAAAAATAAGTATTCCGGACTGTACGAATACTCAGCCATCTTCTCTCTGAAGCAGCACGTCAAACACTGATGCTACCAGTATTGTTCGCTGGATCTGGAACTGTGGCTCCTGCACCCGGAGCTGGCTGGGAAGCGCTGTAAGTGCGCTGTGCTTCAACTGCAGGGCTCTTCTCAGACAGCAGCTAGCCCAACACACGTATTTAAAGCGACGACGGCTAGCCTCAGTTTGATAAGGCGTAGAAAGGAGTGGCTTCTTAATCTGGCAGTGATAATATTTCAGTCACAATGACGATCCCTTGCTCTACTTGCGAATGGATCTGTTTGTAGCAGCCTGGATAACGCAATCTTATGGCGCTTGCTTAATGCCTGCAATGACCTCGTAAATAAAACTCCATGAAAGCACATTTTGAAAATGAACCCAACAAGATTGCAAGCAAGCGACCACGCAAGGCCGGATCTGCTGCGCAGCCTGTAGACCGTCGTTTTTTGTCTGTTTTGCACGGCTTTCTTGGGGGAGCATGAATACGTGTGCACTTAAAGCCACACTTGCCATCCAGTGAGCCCACACGCTTTACCGCAGGCAACCTCTGTACTGATTTCTTTCGGCGCCAGCGGCTGGCAGTGATAGGGGCAAGGGGAGGCGAGCGGAGGGGGGGGGGCGGAGGCACCTTCACAAGAACCTGCCAAGTACTTCCTTGATTGCTTCCTTCAGTGCGACTAGCTTCCGTGGAAATTGCTATGAAGCAAATACCCTGGTCAGAAAATGGTTAACTTTTCAACTTAGTTCGAGTTAAACCTAGTAAAGATTGCGAAAGCACTCGCGGCAACACCGCCTCAAAGGGAGCTTTATCACTAGACGCGGAACGAGTAGCGCTCGTCCATCGCCGCCGCGTGGTTGCTCGCATGATTCCGGCGCCGATGTGCCTCGCGTGTCAGGAGCGGGGACGGCGGAGCGCGTCGGCGATGCAAAGCGAAGAGTCCTTTTGCTGGAGCTTAGGCGGTGGTTATTCCCGTATAGGGACCGTGAGAAGAGGCACCTCCGCGGCCGGTCTACAAGCATCCCTCATATTTCCCACACCTCTCGTTGCGGCGTTGCTTGAGCTGCAGCTTAGGTGGTGAGCGAGGAGCGGAGAAGGGGAGGGGGCATTTCGGAGGTATGGCGCAGTCGTACGCATTCAGTCATTATACAGCTCCGCCGAGCGCAGCCGCAATATATATAGAGAGAGGGCGAGTTACCTCATAATAGCAAGTATGTATAAGAACACATACTGGGCGCTCCATTTCTCGGACGTTAACAGCTGACACCACATGCTATAAACGCAAGCCATTACTGAAATATGTATGGTTGAAAGTAAAAAACATAAAAACAATGCATGTATTTCAAGCGTGAAGTATAAAACCGAGTAATCACCATGTGCGTGAAAACACACACAATGCGGCCCACCTAAGCTCGCTTTGACGCCCGACTCAACCAGGCCCGGTCTCGTTCCAATGGCAGCGCAAGAGTTAAATTGTTCATTGTGTGAAACTAGGTTCCTGCTGCACAAGTTGAGATCCAGCAGGCAAAAGAGCTCACATTGCAAGAATACTTGAAGAAATTATTTTGGTAAACACAAGAAGAGCTGAGGCTGGGGCGCCCACTTTGCTGTAGAAATAGCGCGCTCGCCTGCGCGTAGCTCCAGAGTCTGAAAGCCAAATGAAAGCGGCTGCATACACACATAATAAAATATTTTGCGTTAACCCTTCATATGATTTGAGAGTTATTTACTTTCACGGCCCTCGGTGCTAATTATTAAAACGTAGAATAGCGGAAATATGGGCCAGTTGGTGCATGGTAAAGATGAGAAAGAAGAGGACAAAACAGTCGTGGTGGTGTACGTCTCTCTTCCCGTCTTTGTCCTCTTTGACTAGTTCTCGTCTTCATTATTAAAGCGTTTTCGCAGCAGTATCAGTATCATTGGCTTCAGTCTAAAGGAAGGTTCAGATGAGCGGTTAACTCAACGCGTCATTACCATGAGGATTACGTGAACATCTCATTCCCCATCTTATTATTTGATGCCATCTTCGATTCAAGGAGATCAGGAAAGTAAGATCTAACAAGGAGTCCAATTGCATATAACCTTTATGAGACCAATTTCATGAAAACCATTTAAAATGATGAGCATTATAGATTTTTATAGCGCAAGGGCATCTACGGCCAAAGAGCGCCATGGCACAAGGTATTTTTCGATTACACAAGGTGGGGTCTAAGACGCATTTCTCAAGCATGAGTATTCCAGCACCTATCTCGTGGTCATAGCAGTGTTCAAAGCATTTATTTTGTCTGTACCTTGAGCTTGGCGCATAATAGCCTTAGTTCCTTATACGCATAAACCTAACACGACATGACGCGCAACATTTATTTGGTTAGATCGGTGGCCTTGAGACCTGACTAGAAAGGCGCGTGAGCTGCCACAGTTTCGCGCGAAGTCGGGTTCACGCGATAATAAAACTGCAACGCGTTGCATGGGGGTGCCAGACCCCCACGGAGAGCGAAAGGTGAAGAAAATATTGGATGATGGCCTAGCTCTGTTCGGCCAGGATATACGTAGCGAAAGCGCGGTGACATCTGGTTCGGAGGAGTTAATATATGAAAGGCGCGCATTCACTACATGCGCCTTTATTCATGGTTAAACCTTGAGCCATCGTGGTAGCGTCTCCGCCTCAAACGCCATAGGCCCTGGTTTGGTTCCCTGCCTCGACTAAGGGTTCTTGTAGCGTGAGCTAAACTTCCCGAGGTTGAGTAGTTTCGTTGTGGCTCCTGGAGAGCCGTGCTGCGCTTGCGCGAAGAGCAGTGACGTCACACGGCGCACAGCTGGCGCGCCTCGCCGGTTTGCGCATTCCAAAGGTGGGACTTCATAGCCGTGGCAGCCGCACTGGCGCCGACGCGTGCCCAGCTGTGCGCCTCCGTTGCGCAGTAGCCAAGTCTGACGCTGCGCCGGCGCCGCTTCATAGCGCCCCTCTTTTTGTGCGCATGCGCAGAGGAATAAGTAGGGGGGTAGACATATAGCGGTGCATTTGCCAGTGTGGTATAGCCATGGAGAAGGAGACGAAATTGCTGCTCAGCGGCAATTGTTGCTCAGCGGTTCAGCGTAGTTCACGCTACGTATATCCTGGCGTATCCGAGCTAAGCCACTGCTAATTTTTTTTATTCAGTGAGTGTGCGGAGGGGGGGTGGTTGACCACGTGGTTGGTCACCTGGTGCGGCGCAGCTGCCGGCGGCGAAGCGCCGTGGCTTGACACGTGGTTCGTCACGCCGTTGGTCACGTGACTAGCCACGTGGTTGGCCACGTGGTGCGGTTTCCAGAGGATGCGCAAACTGGCGGGGCGCGGCGGCGTCTCCGGCGCGCCAGGTGTGCGCCAGGTGACTTCACTGCTCTTCGGGACGAATACTTAAAAAACGGGTATCGAGGTTGAGCACAAGCCCACAAACACTGTTGCACATTGCCTGCCTGTTCCCAAAGATCGGCCGCCGAGAGAAAGAGCCCGAGGCATTGACTACAAAATTCCATGCGCCGACTGCGACGCAAGCTACATCGGCGAAACAAAAATTTCAAAGAAAGAATTCGGCAACTTAAAAACGACGTCCGCAAATTCGCCAGAAAGCGCAATCCAGCAGCCAAACATTTCGAGGACTCCGACCATAGAAACAACTTCGAAGAAAGCCGCATCCTCGGAACCGACACAAATTACCACAAAAGGCTCCTTCTAGAGTCCTGACATATCCAAACTACCCCGAGCAACATCAACCGCACAAAAGGAAACCTGCCCCCAGTATATGCCCAGGGACTTCGCTCTTCAACTCAACGAAAAAAACTCGCCATTCACCGCCTCCCTGCAGTGCGCCAGCGTGACTAACTGCCTAAACCACCCCCCCTCACTCCCCTCCATCCTTAAAAGCCGCTAGCTACTGCCCTCTGTCACCCCTGATGAAATAGCCGAGTCAGCTTCGAAACGTTGGGTTAACGTTAAAATATTTGGTCGGAGATGTGCAGTTTATTAAAAATGTTAAAGATCCCCATGAGGTTGAAAATTCCAGATCCCTTTCCTACGGCGTCCCTCATACCCTGAGTCGCTTTGGGACGATGAAGCCCATAATGAAACTTTGTGATAAAAATTGGTTCTTGACAACCAAACCATTCGGCACAAACTGTACAAGAAAACTAAAGGAGCACTGACACTCAAAGCGTCACACTGCTATTAGAACACTAAAGCAGGACGGGAGAGGGGTCAAGGTACTAAGGCTATGAAGTCATCTCAAGCCTGCCGTGTGTTATGAAAACAAAGCGTCTGTGGCAGCGCTGCAGAAACCAGGCCACGCTATTTGTTCCCAACTGGTCAGAGAAATATCCAAAGTTGACGAGGCGCAGGTTCAGAAGCGCCGGATACATAGCATGATCAACGATTCGAATACCTCAGTGAGGCGTCGCTGGACCCACGACAGACATAGTTGCGGACAACACTAGACGAGCAAACAGGCCACGTTGACGCCGGGCCCATCGACCGACAAGAACTTGACATATACGATGCAGAAGCCGCCACATCGGTCGCGCCATCAAACACTCAAAAAACACACGTTGAAACCTTTCTTGGGCGCCACAGTTTCCGAATTGCTCATTTACTGTACGCTTTAGTAACGAAACTTTGCTTTACACACTCACAGGCCTCAGCTTTGCTGCACCCACTCCCTCCATCCGTTACCGCTGTGGTTTTGTCGTCCACTGAGTGCGAAATAAATACTGCGTCTCGCCTATTGTCAGGAGTGATTATTGGCAGCGCGCGCTATTTTAACACACTTTGGAAGATATTGAATGAGCTCGGCACACTAATCAGTGATATAAGCCTCGAACAGCCGAGAAAGGCTTGCTAGCAAGCATTCTAGAATCTTTGGGCAGTGTCGTCTGTACCCTTACACGCCACACACATTGCACGTCGAGGATTACAAACTGACGATGAAGCCGTGCATTGTCAGCATCCAAAATAAGCACGAAATATAAAAACAGAAACGACGAAGATGGTTGCAATATAGCGTTAATCTTTAATAGAATGAGGAAAAAATAAAATATACGAAGAAAAGCAGCACGACAATTCACACAACAAAGCATATCGGCGATAAAATACAGTGCACCGGCAAAGCATGCAGGGACCGCACATGTTGAAACTGAGCACAATATATAAGAGATGGCATGAAGTTCGCCAACCCGAGGAATACGGCCCTCTTCTTGAAAGACTAAACCCACAAGAGCTTCCAGCAATGTGGTTCATAAAAGCCACGTATGATGGAAAATTTCCCGGCGATGTTTAACAACCAGAGCCAGAGTTGGAAGAAGTGCCTAGAGATGAGATGCGAAAAATGAAAAAAATACGATCCAGCCACTCGAATGGTATGAAAGATGGTGACACTAACGTACAACAACTACCGCACCTCGCAAAAGAAGAATGCGCTAAAATTCGAACAGCGGTGACAACCAAATCCCTTATGCACCGACTGAAGGTGAAGGCACCCCTCTAGCAATCGCTGTTTGCACTTACATGCAAATACAACTCTGCACGATATATATGCACATGTAGTTCGACTTGTTTTTTTTCGCCAGTACGGCTGCAATGTCAAAGCGTCATGTTTTTTAGGGGCGCGGCATTTTCAATTCGATGAACGTCGACATATAGTAATCTGCAGAGCACGGAGCATTTGAAAGAAAGGCACCGTCGTCGATGTCCCGTTTTTGACCCGGGCAGCTGAGTGGCCAATATCGAATCCAAGTCACATGGCGCTGATAGCCATCTTGATCCAATTAGAGCGCGTGAACAGTTTCTAGAAGGGGTGGCTGCATTGAGAGCTCAGAAATCGACTCCTCAGCGCATTCACTTGGCTCGACACCCGAAACGATACACAGGGTCCGCAGACGCAACATGCCTGCGCAGCAGAGTTCTCTGCAGATCAACCTCAGAGCCACGTTGGGACTACAAATGGTCAGTGACCACCACTGTACATTCGAACTGAACCAGCCGATGAACGGTCGTTCATCGCAGCAAGTCATGCTTCGCTCTGGCCACGACAAACGCAGACGCACTAAGTTACACTCAGCCAAGAACCTGTAGCACCGCAGACCGCAGAAAGACAATAGGGTTAGGCTCTGCAGCCTTCTCTCACGGTGCAAAGTGGAGACCGTGTCTCTCTTCATAGCAGTAGAGGGCAGAGAACACACAGGAGATTCCGAACTAGCAGAGCTCGTGCCGTCTCCACACCGCACGTCAAGCTCTTCCTGCATTGAGCAGGAAGCCGCTAGGTGGTTGAAAGACGCGTTCGGCCGCAGGATGCACTGCGAAATGGTGATGGCTCCCAGCAGAGGAAGCGCTTCCGAAGAGAATATCTGGCCCGACTCCTTTCCAAACTCGAAATGAACCAAACTCAAGTTGAGCTCAGCCAGGTTGTTGCATGGACGGAGAAAAAGGTTCAAAGGCGGAGAGTACACCGGGCTTACGTAATAGCTCCGACGGCCATCGTCCGACCGACCGAGCTCTGGCGCAACACGAACGTCAACGACCGCAGCCGGCGCAACCACGGCCGACCGGCCACTTCCGCCAGCCGCGTTCCTGCGCCGCTGCAGAATTCAGCGCAGAAGTTCAGCTGTAAGGTCAGAGCTCGATTTATTGGATTGTACACACACGTAATAAAATGTTTTGCATTAACCGTAGTTTACTACTCAGAGTAAATTATTTTCATGAACTGGGTTGCCTAACATCAAAACTTTGAATAGTGCAAATCTGGGTCAGTTGGGACACCAAGAGGAGAGTCAGTCGAAAAATGACAAGGACGAGAGGAGACGCGCACCACGAAGGCTGGCGGGAAAAAAGAAACAGTCCCTGTTTTGTACGTCTCTATACTCGTCCTTTGTTGACTCGTTCTTTGTTCATTACTGAAACCTGTTCGAAGCCGTATCAGCAACATTGGCTACAGTTGAAGGGCAGGTGCAGATGAGCGGTTAACTCGAGTCATCGTTACCATCAAGATTCTCTTAACATCTCGTTGCCCATCTCATTATGAGATGCAAGTTTCGATTAGCGGAGAGCAGCCCAGAGAGAAAGCACCAACCAGTCTAACTGGAAACGACCTACTTGAGACCAATTGCTCCAAAACCATTTGCGTATTCGCCACCGGACCTGGTGCTGTGAGCACAGTTCAAAGCATTTGTTTTTTACATGCCTTGAGCTTGGCGCATGATCGCACAAGCTATGAGATAAACTTTGAAATGCTGGCGAGCTGTGGAAAATTCACCCAACAATTTCGGTTCACGCGATAATAAAACTGCAACGCGGGGCTCGGGAGTGCAAGAGCCGAAATCCGAGCGAAACGTCAAAAAACGCGCCTTCAGGAGCACGCTCTCTACGGAGCCATTGAGTTCAGGCGCAGAAAGTTGTAAAATCGAAGTGCGCACCAGCTATTTACAGCAGCCGCAAAATTACTGATATGACTATCTCGCACACCGTACCTAACACTCTGTCGCGTTGCAGCCTGTCTGAGCAGCGCTGTCCGTCATTCGTCTTGAATGCGCATGCAGCTGTACGTTGTAAAATAACGAGGAGCAATCTACTCCGTACAGAACAAGTTTCTTACTCTCTGACACACTCATACACAATCGTTTAAGACATGGGAGAAAAGAATACAGATCATCTCAATGGTACAAGAAAAAACTTAGACAAAAAAGCTCGTGACATCCAAATCATCTGGAACAAGCTAAATCAACACTCAAATGCCCAAAGCGTCACACTGCTCTTTGAACACAACGGCAGGAAGGCCGAGGGGTCAAAAAGCTGCGGAAAACACGTCATTTCCCCATATAACAACACGCAGACCCTAGAGCGTCGGAATCATAGCCCGAGCAGGGATTCGACGTGCCTCAGCGAGGCACTACCGGCGCCACACTACATAGTTTGGGCCAAGAACAGAACAGGAAGGAGCTCACGTTGAGACCTGGTTTCACGGTTGCCGCGAACCTGAAACACATTTTGGAAGAGCCGCCTCATTGTTCGAGCAAACACACACTCAAACACATGTTGAAGACTTCCTTGTGCACCACTGTTTGCGCACTGCTCTTTTGATGTACGTTGCTGTGAAGCACCGCTTCTGTACTCCCTCATGGGCCTTAACGCTGTTGCACTCACTCCCTTCATCCGATCCAGCTGTGGTTTGGTCGTACACTGAGATCAACACAAATACTGCCTCTTCCTTTTCATCAGGAATTATTATTACCAGAGCACGCAATTTTTAACACGCCTTGGAAGATACTGAATGAGCTAGGTACGGTTATCAGCAAAGAAACCTCGAACAGCCCAGAAATGCCTGCCCGTAAGGATTCTAGTATACTTGAGCGGTATCGTCTGTACGCCCATAGGCCAAAGAGGTCGCGCTCCCCGTGGCGAACAAAGTAACTATAAGGCCCTCCAATGGAAGCGACCAAAAAAGCACAAGAACTAAAAAAGAGACAACAAGGCTCGTTGCTGAATAGTTTGTCGTTTTAATACACTGAGGAATAAAATGAAGACACACGAGGTAAAGCAGTATCAACAGTTCACAGTAAAAACCACTGTGCAAGCCTCGAGAGAGCTTTCAAATCTCTTGTCGATAAAACGCAGTACAGCGTTAACGCGTGCAAGCTGAGCACATGCTGACACTGCACAAAATATGGAGAGAAGAAATGACATCATTCGCGCATCAGAGGAACACGCCCCCTCGTCAAAAACTAAAATAACAAAAGCTTCGAACAGCATAGTTGGTAAAAGCCACGTATGATGGCAATGTTCTCAGCAATGTTTAACCACCACGGTCTAAGCTGGACGATGTCCCGTGGCATGACATGAGATAAATAAATGAAACTTGCTCCGGCCACAAGCACAGTATCAAAGATGGTGACGCTAATGATACAACAACCACACATCGTACAAAAGGAACGAAGTAAAATCAGAACACCGCTGACAACCGCAATAGCTCATGCAATAGCAATAGCTCAATAGCGAAGGTGAAGACATAAAGGAGTCCCTGCAGACATGTCTGGTGAAAAACGTCAAGTTGTGCCGAAACTAAAGCGCACCGCTGTTCGCACTTACACGCAGATTGTTGCTACGTATGCTAATCTGCATGATAGGGCTGCACATGTAGTTCAACCTCGTTTCCCCTGTGCGGTTGCACTGTCAAAGCGTGTTTTTTTTCTTTAGTGACGCGGCTTTTTCAATCCAATGAACGTCGTCATAGTGCAGTCTGGTGAGCATGATGCATTTGGAATAAAGTCATCGTTCTCAAAGTGCCGCCTTTCACCCGGCAATCTGTGTCGCCAACATCGAATCCAAGTCACACGGCGCTTATAGTGATCATTCAAGTAGTGCGCATGTACAGTTTCTAGCAACGGTAGCCGCCGTGACAGCTCACAAATCGACTTCTGAGCGCAGCCACTTGAGTCGACGTTGGAAAAGATGCATAGTGTCCGCAGACGGAACATGCCGGCGGTGCCGAGTTCGCTGCAGATCGCACTCAGGGCCACGTCTGGAGCCCACAGGGTCAGTGAACACAAGTTTTCACTCGAACTGAGCCTTGCGATGAACGATCGGCCATGGGAGCAAGTCATGCTTCTTCCAGGCCAGGACAGACGCATACGCACCAAGTTACACTCCTGCAAGAATCTGTAGCACCGCAGACCGTAATAAGAATACAGCGTAAGCCTCTGCAGCCTTGTTCCAAGGTGCAAAGCGGAGACCGTGTTTCTGTTTATGGCAGTAAAGGGCAGAGAACACACAGGGCACTCCATAAAAGGAATGATCTTGCCGTCACAGGCGCGCACATCTAGCTCTTCAAGCATTGCGCAGGAAGCGGCAAGGTGTTGGAGAGACGCGTTCGTCTGCAGGCTGCACTGCGCAAGGGCGATGGCTCTCAGCAGAGGAAGGGCTTCCGATGGGAATATCTGCCATAACTCCGTTCCACACTCGAAATGAACCAAGCTTAGGTTAAGCTCAGTCAGGTTGTTTCATGAGCGCAGAAATATGTTCGAATGCGAAGAGCACGCCGGGCTGACGTAATGCCTGCGAAGGCCAACACACAATCGATCCAAGGGGGTGATCAAGACGAACGTCAGCGACCGCAGCCGCTGCAACCACGATCGATCGGCTACTTCTGCTAGCTGCGTTAGTTCGTTGCGGACACATTCGGCGCAGAAGACCACCTCCTCTTCCGGAACTGCTAGCTCTTCCGAAGCAATAACGTCCTTCAGGAGTACGCGCGTGCAAGAGACGACCGGATGCATGCGATAAGTGACGTTCCCGAAAAGGACAGAAATCATCCAGAGGGCTGGCAGTGGAACTTGAAAATCCAGCGCCGTAACAAGCCACCAATCTGCATTTTCCGAGAACCCGTGTCCAGAATAAGCGCAACTTTTTAGCATGCAGAGCGGATCATTCAGGCTCCAGCAGGCGGCTAGTGCGTCAAAATTGTCTCCGTGCAGTGCGTGGACATGTAGGTGTTCCAAATTCACGCAGCGTTTCTGGAATCTCCTGAGGAGGTAACAGCTTGGATAGTCGTCGACGACTTCTACGTACATATGTCGTAATGTCGGCACGACGTCAATCTCCGAGGCGCCGATGTCGTCGAACCCTTCTCCGTATGTTCCCTCATCAAAAAGTGACCACTCCAGTCGTATGAGCCGGGACTTCGATGCAGTCAGGATGTCGAAAAGGCGCCGGGGACTTGCAATGCAGTTCACGCAGTACAGTTCCACAAGGTGTACGCATACAGATACTGCCTGGATTACCTTTTCAGGGGCAGCCGTCAAGCAACCGGTGAGGCGGAAATACTGACAGAACGTGCATCATAACGCTGTAGGTGTTGTAGCAGGGCAGACGCATCCGAGTGACGGCTCAACGTAAGTGTTCGGCTAACAGTCGGCACTAGCCAGACATCCCAATGGACCACATCGCTCTCTTGAAGGGCTTGGAGTGACTCGACGTCGAGGTAAACCACAATGCTCAGCCACACATCGAAGGGAAGAAAGAAGTATTCGGTCTCGGACAAAGGTTCAGCCATATTTGCCCAAAAGCAGCCCGTCAAACAGAGTTGTATCCAGAATGGCTGACTGGATCTCGAACTGTACCGCCTGCGCCGGCAAAAGGCTTTTGAACGCTGTATGTGCCCTATGTTTCGAATGCAGGGTGGTTATCAGACAGAGAGTAGCCCAACACGTATATTTATGGCGACGATGTCAATGGCTTTCCTCGGTTGCTGATAATGCGTAGAAGGGAGTGGCCCTAAATCGGACAACAATAATATTTCGGTCACAACGAAGATCCCGTGCCCTTCTTGCGAAAAGATCTGTTTGTAGAAACCTTGATAACATAAACTAACGGCGCTTGCTTACTGCATGCATACATGACGGAAATAAACTCCACGACAGCACATTTGGAAAACTAACGCGGCAAGGTCGCAAGCATGCGGCCACGCAAGGCGGGATCTGTGGCTCGTAGCGCAGACCGTCGTATTCTGTCTCCTTCGCACTGCTTTCTCGGTGGACCATGAAGACGCGTGCGCTTAAAGCCACTGTTGCCATCCAGTGATCCAACATGCTTTACATCTGGTATCATCTGTACTAATTCGTTTCGATGCCCGCAGCTGCCAGTGATGGCGGCAAGGGGAGGCAAGCGGTGATGGAGGTCATCTTCTCAAAAATCTGCCAAGCACTTCGTTCGGTGTCTGACGAGCAGGTTGTATTCACTAAGATAGACCTTAAACCTCTGAGTTTCATTATAGCTGGACATACAAGACTATTCGCGTAAAGTGCAAGGAGCACGCGTTGGACTACTTTCACAAGTCCTTTTTCTGGGGATGGATAACGGTGATGTTCATGCTGATAACATTGTAGAATTTTGCAAAAGAGAAATAATAAATGCACCACCAACCCAAACAAATGCACTAAACCATAAAGAACTTCTTCGGCGCTACAGTTTGCTCATTGCCCATTTACTGCACGTTGAAGTACACAAACATTGCTGAACACCCTGAAGTGGCTCAACTTTCTTGCACTCACTGCCTCCATACGTTACCGTTGAGATTTACTCATCCACTAATAGCGAAACAAATACTGCGTCTTCCCTATAACTAGGAATGATTATTGGCCGCGCATTCATTTTAATACGCCTCGGAAGATGCTGAATGAGCTAGATGGGTTAATCTGCTATATTATTCGCAAACAACTCTGAAATGAGTGCCCGCAAGCACTCTTCAATCTTTGTGCAGTATTGTCTGTACGCCCATGAGCAAGACAGATCGATCCTGCCGAGGAACAGACTGACGATAAGCTCTTGCATTGTCAGCAACCAAGAAGCACACCATCTATAAAAGAAACAACTAAGCACATTGCAATATACTTTGTGTCTTTAATAGAATGAGGAATAAAATTACAACCGACGTAGTAAAGAAAGCAGTACTTGCGTTCACACAGCAAAAACCGCTGTGCAATGCTCGAGCCAGGTTGTAAGTCTCTTAGCGGTAGAATACAGTACACCGGCAAAGCATGCCAGGAGAACACATGTTGACACAGAGCTAAATATGAAACGAAGAAATAGCATGAAGTTCGCACACCGGAGGAATACCCCTCCTCCTTCGTCAAAAACTAAAACCACAAGAGCTTGCAACAGCATTGTACATAAAAACAACGTATGATAGAAATATGCTCGGCGATGTTTAACAACCAAGGCGAAAGTGGGGTGAAGCACTAAGAGATCACATGCAAAAAATGAGTGGAACAAGGTGCGCCCACTGGCATGGTACCAAATTGTGACGCCAGTCATACAACTACACATTGTGCAAAAAGAATGCACTAACATCGGAACAGCGGTGGCAACCGAAATCCCTCATTCCACAGAGTAAAGCTTAAGACAGATGAGAACCGCTACAGCCATATCATGTCAGTTGCGCAAGTTGCGCGGAAGGTAAACCGAACCGCTGTTCGCAGTTACATGCGTATGCGAACTTGCACAATATAGCTGCACAAGTAGCTCAACCTGTTTCTTGCCAAAGTACGGCACCGCTGTCAAAGAGTGCTGTTTTTTAGTGGCGCGGCTTTTTCAATCCGATAAACATCGTCATAGAGCAATCAGGTGAGCACGTTGCATTTGGAACAAAGGCGCCATCCTCGATGTCTTGCCTTTCACCTGGGCAGCTGAGTTGCCACCATCGAATCCAAGTCACACGGCGCTCACAGTCGTCTTCATCCAGATAGTGCGCGTGGACCGTTTCTAGCAGCGGAAGCCGCCTTGAGAGCTCAGTAATCGACACCTGAGCGCATTCACTTGGCTCGACGCCGGAAACTATACGCAAGGTTTGCAGACGCAGTACGCCTGCGCAGCCGAGGTCGCTGCAGATCGACCTCAGGTCCACGTTGGGAATGTACAGGGTCAGTGACCGCAAGTGCTCACTCATACTGAACCATGCTGTGAACGATAGTCCATCGCAGCAAGTCAAGCGCTTCTCTCGCCAGGCCAGCCGAAGGCGCAACAAGTTGCACTCATTCAAGAATCTGTAGCACCGGAGTCCGTAGAAAGAAACCAGCGTAAGACTCTCGAGCCTTGTCCCACGATGCAAAGCGGATACCGTGTCTCTGTTGATAGCAGTAAAGTTCAGAGAACACACAGGGCATTCCAAGCAGGGAGAGCTCATGTCTTCTCCGCCGCGCACATCAAGCTCTTCCAGCATTGGGCAGGATGCCACGAGGTGGTAGAAAGACGAGTTTGTCTGCAGGCCGCACTGCGGAAGGGCAATGGCTCGCAGCAGACAAAGGGTTTGCGTTGGTAATATCTGGCTCAACTCTGTTCCAGGCTCGAAATGAACAAGGTTCAGGTTGAGCTCGGTCAGCCTGCTGCATGAGCGGAGAAACATGCTCAAAGGCGAAGAGCACGCCGGGCTGACGTAATGACTCCGATGGGTTACGTCCACCCACGTCGACGAGGGAAGCAAAACGAACGTCAGCAACTGCAGCCGCTGCAACCACGGTCGACCAGACACTTCTACCAGCTGCTTTGGCGCGTCGCGGCAGCATTCGGCGCACAAGATCAGCTGATCTTCCGGAATTGCTGGCTTTGCAGAAGAGATAACTGTCTGCAGGTTCATGCATGTGCAAGAGACAACCGGGTACATGCGATAAGTGACGTTACGTAAAACTGCAGAGGCCCGACAGATGGTTGGAAACGGCGCACGAAGTTCCCTCGCCATCGCAAGGAACCTTTCGTAATTTCTCCGGAACCCCTGGCTCGTGTAGGAGAAGCTGTCCAGCTTAAGGTCGCGATTAAGCAGGTTACAGCAAGCAGCTATGGTGTCGGAGTTGTCTTCGTGGATCGCGTGGACGTTTAGGTGTTGCAGCCTTATGCAACGTCTCTGAATTCTCTTTAGGAGTTCACAGCTTGCCCAGTCCTCACCGATTTCTACGTACATGTGGCGTAACTTCGGCACAACAGGTTGCTCGGAGGCAGCGATCTCGTCAAATCGCTCCCCGTAGGCTTGCTGATCAAAAAGCGACCATTCTAGCCGGATCAGGTCGGACAACGATGTGGTGAGGATGATGAACAGGCGCCGAGGGCTTAGGATGCAGTTCACGCAGTATAGCTCCGACAGGTGTACGCACGCAGATAGTGCCTGGAATACCTTTTGAGGATCAGCCATCAAGCAGCCTGTAAGACGCAGACTCCTGACAGAACGTGGATCACAACACAGCAGGTAGCGAAGCAGGGCAGATGCATCCGAGTGACGGCTCAACGTAACCGTTCGGCTAAGATTCGGCATGACCCAAATATCCCAAGGAACCACTTCGCTCTCTTGAAGGGCTTGCAGTGACTCGACGTCGAGGAAAGCCGCAATTATCAGCCAAACATCGGTGGGCAAAAAAGTATTCCGGCTCCGACGAAATCTCAGCCATCTTCTCCCAGAAGCAGCACTTCAAACCAGATGTGACTCGAATAGCTTTCCGGTTACGAATCTTTGTCGCCTGCGCCCGTAGCCACCCTTTGGAACGCTCTAAGTATGTTGGACTACGTGCTTAGACTGCATGGCACTTCTCTGTCAGCAAGTAGCGCAATACCGGTATTTAGGGCGGGGACATCAGCGGCTAGCATGTGTTGCTGATAGTTTCCCAGAAGGGAGTGGCCTCATAATCTGGCAACGATGATCTTTGAAAAACTGCGTACATCGTCCTCCCTATTTGCGAAGGATCCGCTGGTGGCAGCGTCGATAACGTACGTTGACGTCCCTCGCTTATCGAAGTGTGTTTTCTGCACTCGTAATATAAAACACAGTGACAACACATTTGTGGAAATCTAAAGCAACAGAACCAGTCGCACGCATGCGAACGCGGAAGGCGGAATATGTTGCTCATGCTGCAGACCGTTTCGTCTTCGCTTCGGTCGGCTGTCATGAAACAGCATCGACGCGTGTTTGCTTGAAAGCGAATTTTTCTTCCAGCCAGCGAAGCCGCTTCACCGCAAGCAGCTGGCGTGCAGATTTCCTTCGGCGCGAGCGGCTGGTCACCCCGGAGAGCTAATCAAAAATCTGCCCGGTGCTTCCTTGCATGGTTAAGAATGGATTTTATTCCATAACAAATGCCTCACACGTGCATTCAGATTTCTTTCAGCTTATCTACAAAGTTTATTTGGGGAGAAGTGCTATGAAGGCACCACGCTGGTCAAATATTTTAGCCACCCCCCCCCTTTCCCTCTGGCCTAGCCCACTACAATCATGGAGGCACTATTTCTGGCGGTTGGTTTCATTTTACTTTATTTCGTCACCCACTCACCCTGGTGTATATTTTATCGTTAACCAACTGCGATGCTTGGCCCGTGCCCAAGGCTAAGCCCAAGCTAATTTCATAAGACAACCGAATCTCTCCCTCTAGCAGAGACCTCTATGGGTCGCGGTCACCTATAATACCGTATCCCAGGGTGATCTGGCGCCAGCAATTTACCTACGGGCGGCGAAATTCACACAGCCGGCCAAGGCGCTGGATTCATCTCTGGGTTTACATGAGCCTGACAGAAGAAGGGTCCAGTAATCAGTCGCGCTGAAAACCGGTTGTCGGGCTCAGGCATACGCTAGGCGATCGAGCTAGGTGACCGTCGAGTTCAGCTGGGTCAGCCCGACCGCAGGGGGTGAGTAAAATCGTCCCGAGCTGGATGGAGGAAGAATGTATGCGCTGCCGCCTCGGCTTAGCCCCTCCTCTGTGGTCTGGCGGCGCTGCGCAAGCCCTGGCGTTCCTCCTCCTCTTCTAGCGTCTGCGAGTGGTTTGCTTGTTGGACGCTAGGAGTAGCGGCTATCTCTGCCTGACAGAAAACCGGTTCATATAAACGCGGTAGGGTCGACGCTAGGTTAGCCTATCTGGAGAAATCTTCGGACATCTACCACAAGGTGTGGGCCTGCCCCTCAAGCTCTGCTATGCCCCCTCACCCTAACCCCTCCGGAGAGGACTGGGAGCTGACCCTGTTCGGCTGCTCTGACCCACAGGCCCAAAAGGCCCTGATTGAGCGTGCCCTCGCAGCGGCCGACGCCACTGGGGTCCCAAACAAGGAACGCCTCCAAGTGTTTGTGAGGCCCGGCCTCTTAAGAGTCAGTCCAATCATGCCTCTATGCGATTTTTTCCCACATCTGGTGCGGCCGAAGTCGACCCGCAACGTCGAGCTCGTGTGTACGAAGCTCGTGTGAGGCCCGTCTGTGCTCTGCGATCCGCAGACGTCATTACTCAGGAGAACTCAGAGCGTGGCTTTCCTGTGGTGCGATGAGACTAAACCAGACCTTCCTCTTAACCCATGCTTTGCTTCGAAATAGAACTCTCCATGCATTTATTTCTTTTTTTTTCTCAGAGTTAGCGGCATATCAGCAATAAGAGAGGGTAGCAACGCACCATATTAGTGATGGGTATGCATCTTCTTTCAGCCGACAGCTTAAGTTGCGAAGTGATGGCTTTGGCACCTCAATCGATTTCCGTCCGATTACGCGGCACATCAATCTTGCAAGCAGCACGCATTTCGCGGTGGTCATATGAAACGGAAAATAAAGAGAGTGCATTATACGGTGAAGTATAATTATATATTTTGTCCAGTGTATTTACATGATGCGACCACCGTGAACGCAACAAATGTGACCATGCTTTCCTTTTGTATCTTGATCGCAATCGTCCACAACTAAACAAGTAGCGTCCAGGGTACGTGAACTCTCCGGACTTTCGTCAAAATCGTCATCCTAATTTTGAATTAGATCTCGCTCTGTGCCTGTGATCACCAATGCCGAATAATTTGGTGCCCTGAGTTCAAAACGGTACTCAGGTGTCATCAATGGCTGTCATCAATTGGCGATCTACAGGAGAAAAATGTTTTTAGCCAAAATCCAAATGTTCGGTTTGAGGCAGTAAACATCCTCCGGATCTTTGACCAAATCCAATAGCAAAGGTTTCTACCATTCATTCGGTTAAAGTTCGAAAATTTAAGTGTTGCTTGGCTCGGTTCTTTTTCAGGGCAATATAGAAGTTCGGTTACGGTTTGCAGTTCAATTCTGTGTCCGTGTGACAGCATGACAAAATCGTAATACCGGTATCCCATCGTTCTTTCTGACACGAGAACTGCACGTACTGCGGGTGTGCCAGAGGAAAGTCGCATCTTCCTCCTTCACCGCTGAATGACCACATAAAGAAAAAGTATGCTCTTTCATAAAATACACTACATAGTTCATAGCCTGATGCCCGTCTGACCACATGGAACAATCCACACTTTTCCACCATCTCCCCCTAACCTATTCCTTCAATATATGACATGCAGCCGCTCCACAAGGTGTCGGTCTCGCTTATTCTAGCACTCTTCATTGCCTGGATTGCTCTGCTGCAGTAGCGCTAAGCTGGCGACCACGTGTTCCTGGATTCGATCCTGGCCGCGAAGGCAACATTACAAGGTAGGCAAACTGCCTGTAGAATAACGTAAGAGAAGCTCAGATAGCTTAAATAGCAATTATAGGAACCACCCAGGTGTGCGTCGCAGTGACAGTGTCTCTCTGCAATCAAAACTTAGTTTAAATCATTGATCAATCACTATATTGCAAGGTAGTGTACGAGAAAGTAGCCTGCCTCAAATACCAGCGTCACGATTTTTGGAGGCCATGACATATTGCTTTCTCCTGGCGGCATGGATTTCGACGGATGTGGGACTGCGTTTTTGTGGAGCTCGCGGCAAGAAGGCTTCTCCGCGCATAAAAGGAAAGTAACATTAAGGAGAGAGATTTACACGGAGCTCTTAACACATTACTTGGTGCTTCAATGAACGTGTTAGCCAAAACTCTCTCCCTGAAATACACTGGACAAAAATTAAGCCTTGTTTACTCAACCGCCATGATACAGGGGCGCCTGATGGCCCACCCAGGTGGACAACAGTGTCGCTCGTCCAAGGGACAGCTACGGGGGCGACAACAAACCGCCGACAAAGGCGAGCACTAGAAACGTGAAGGGTTTCGCACAATGGATAGGCAGCGCGGCCTTCTTGCCACCCTGCCACGCCGGTAGGTGCCAGTTAAGGGTAGATCGGCCAGCATCGAATGCGACCATCCCGTGCGGCTGGGCCACTCCTAAGTCCTCTCCCCTGTAAAGGGGGGTGAGACAGAGCGGCCCAGGCGGTGTGGTCTTTCTCTGTTGGACAATAAAAGTTTTCAACAACAACAACAACAAGGGTAGATCGCGAGACGTTGGTCACCCAATGAACGATGGATGGATGGATGGATGGATGGATGGATACGGCTGAACCCTTTACATCGGGCGGTGGCTCAAGCCACCTAGCCATGTCTTGTGAAATTTTACTCCTGTCTTGCTTTTAGCCACCAATCAGATAACCTTCGCTTGGTTACTTCTAACCTCTTAAAATCCACTTTCCCTTCACTATCCCTAAACCCCAATGCCTTGGGTAAGTCAGCCCCGCTGCCTTCCACTGTAGGGTGAAGCCCTTTACAGAAAAGTATCAAGTGTTCAGCCGTTTCCTCCTCCTCTCCGCACGCAATGCACAAAGTGTCTATCTCCTGGTACCTGACTCTATACTTCTTAGTCCGCAAAACTCCAGTCCTGGCCTCAAACAACAAAGAACTTCCCCTACAATTATCATAGATATTTTCTTTGACAATTTCCTGTTTAAAGGTCCGGTATGTTTCTAGTGCCGATTTCGTCAGCATCCCTGTTTTCCACAAAGCTCTCTCTGTTCCTTTAACCTTTTTCTTAACCGATAATTGCTGATTTGCCCCCTTACTGCTGTCCAGATATTTGCTTGTCAATTTTCTAGTTCGCTTTCTCCATTTCGTGTCAACATTCTTTATATACAGGTATCTGAAAACTTTCCTAGCCCACCGCCCCTCCTCCATCCTTCTCAATCGTTCCTCAAATGCTATCTTACTGCCAGCCTCTCTGCTCTCGAAAGACGCCCATCCCATATCACCCTGTACCCCCTGATTTGGTGTATTGCCATGTGCTCCCAAAGCTAACCTCCCTACTCCCCGTTGCCTAATTTCCAGCCTTGCTTGAACATCTGGCCTCATACACAGGACCGCATTCCCGAAGGTCAGGCTAGGGACCATCACCCCTTTCCAGATCCCTCTTACCACCTCATACCTATTGTAATTCCACAGTGCCCTATTTTTCATGACAGCTGCATTCCTACTAGCTTTATTCATTACATATTTTTCATGCTCTGTCAGATACTCAACACTGTTATTTATCCACACCCCAAGATACTTGTACTCATTCACTACCTTTAGCACGAACTCCTGTATTCTATGCTCGCCGCCCTCTTCATTAAATGTCATGACTGCAGATTTTTCTTTACTATACTTGAAGCCTAATCTATCTCCCTCTGTACTGCATATGTCTAACAACTTCTGCAGGTCTTCCTTGTTGTCAGCCATTATCACTATATCGTCCGCATATATTAGTCCCGGTAATGTCTGTTTAATCAATTCCCCTTGCTTGAAAAAAGATAGGTTGAAACCTAGTCCGCTCCCCTCTAGCTTGGCCTCCAAACCTTGCAGGTACAACATGAACGCAACGGCTTATTCTACCGCCCTCTACCGGCGCATGGTTAGGTCAAAAGTCAAGTGGTGCTACATCATGGTTGACCACATATGGTAAGGCCTATAGACACACGACTTTTGGCTAACTTGAATGTCAGCCGGCAAGGCACGGTGAAATCACCTTCATCTAGTGTTGTGAAGCTTTCGCTTCAAAAAATTAAAATCGTTTTTGTATATTTAGCTTAACACAGACAAACAAAATTAGCAGTGGTTTAACTCCTGCTGAACCTGGTTACAGAGCGAAAACTGGCGTATCGGGAAACTAGACGCGGCCTGCTGTCTTTATAGTTGAGTGCGTTCCGCACAGTGGATAGGTTCCGCACAGTGGATAGGCTACGCACCCACCCTGCTGCCCTGGCAGTTAAATAATGGTTGATTGCTAGCGGTTGACCAATCAATGAACGCTGCGCCTATTGCTAATAAATTGGTTGTTAGTAACTTCTAATACATGTTGGTAACAATAATCTTGGTAATTGCTAATAAATTGAGCAGAATCTATCTCACATCTCGGAAGACACCTGAACTGCACCGTAAGGAAAGGTATAAAGGAGAGAGTGAAGGGAGAAATACCTGGCGTTGTGGGGAGGGACCCGGAATAATTTCGACCACCTGGGGATCTTTAACGTGCACTGACATCGCACACTGCACGGGCGCTTTGCGTTTCGCTGCCATCCAAACGCGGCCGCCGCGGTCGCGTTCGAACCCGGGTTCTCCGATATGTAGCCGAGTGCTCCAACCACTGCGCCACCACGGGGGGTCTGCCGCGCCACGTTTGTGCCACAACGCTGTCAACGCCAACGCATGCAGCGCACATCTGTCACTACCGCCACGTAGCTTACCCGTCGTGGTGGCTCAGTGGTTAGGGCTCTCGGCTAATAATATTATTAATTGGTTTTTTGGGAAAGGAAATGGTGCAGTATCTTTCTCATATACCTTTGGACACCTGAACCGCGCCGAGAGAGAAGGGATAAAGAAGAGAGTGAAAGAAGAAAGGAAAAAAGAAGTGCCGTAGTGGAGGGTGCCAGAATAATTACGACCACCTGGGGTTCTTTAACGTGCAATCACATCGCACAGCACACGGGCACTTTTGCGTTTTGCCTGCATAAAAACGGAGCCACAGGGGTCGGGTTAGAACCCGGGAACTCCGGATCAGCAGCCGAGCGCGCTAACCACTGAGCCACCGCGGCGGCTACTGATCGCGGCGGCTGCGTTTCGATGGAGGCGAAACGTTAAGGCATCCGTGTGCTGTGCGGTGTCTGTGCACGTTAAAGATCCCCGGGTGGTCGAAAGTACTCCGGAGCCCTCCACTATGGCACCTATTACTTCCTTTATTCTTTCACTTCTTCCTACATCCCTTCCCTTGCGGCGCGGTTCAGGTGTCCGCCGATAGTTGAGACAGATACTGCGCCGTTTAATAATAATAATTGGTCCTCGTGGAAAGGAAATGGCACAGTATCTGTCTCATACATCGTTGGACACATGAACCGCGCCGTAATACGGCAGGGACAAAGGAGGTAGTGGAAGAAACAAGAGGGGCCGTAGTGGAGGGCTCCGGAGAAATTTAGGCCACATGGGGATATTTAACTTGATATGACATCGCACAGCGCACGGGCGCCTTAGCGTTTCGCCTCCATCGAAACGCAGCCGCCGCGGTCGGGTTCCTTTCCCCAAAAAGCAATTTTTCATTTTCCACGTAGTCCCGCTGCGGTGGCTCAGTGGTTAGGGCGCTCGACTACTGATCCGGAGTTCCCGGGCTCGAACCCGACCGCGGCGGCTGCGTTTTTGAGGAGGAAAAACGCTCAGGCGCCCGTGCGCTGTGCGATGTCAGTGCACGTTAAAGATCCCCAGGTGGTCGAAATTATTCCGGAGCCCTCCACTACGGCACCACTTCTTCCTTTCTTCTTTCACTCCCTCCTATATCCCTTCCCTTACGGCGTGGTTCAGGTGTTCAACGATATATGAGACAGATACTGCGCCATTTCCTTTCCCCCCCCCCCCCCCAAAAAAACCAATTATTATTATTTTCCACGTAGCTTAAAGCGCGACTGCGGCGTTCATTTCCCCATGGGGCCAGTTATCCGCCTTTCCTTTCCTTTCCAAGCTTTCGCTCCTTACGGGTTTCGGCACAGCTGCGGCTCGTAGGCGTAACGTGGTTATAAAACGCACGCCGAACAAGCTGCGTAAAGGAGTAGTAAATCCCTTCAAGAAAGTCGGCAGAGAGACTGAAGACTGATTACACCGCGTTTCAAACATCATGTGCAACGCTGCCAAAGCTGGCGCTCTTTTTTGCGCTGCCTGCAGCCGCGACACAGAAGAGTGCGTTGCTTGTAGTGAGCGAAAAATAACAAATGCTTGGCCGGCAGGCATCGTAGATAATACATTTGTCATTAGCGCGACAAAACCCTCTTATTTCGAGCGAATTGATTGAGATCAGAGATTTCGTATTTTGCGCTTGTCGTCTTTTTTCATTTCACGTTTTCGCTCTCTCCGCAACCCTGGCCGTCGTGTTTACTTTTCCGGCTCCCTTCCACTTTTCAGAAAATGGCATTCAGCACTGCGGCCGCGACCACCTCTCCTTTACGCATTTTCTTGAAGGTTCGTACATCCAAGCTCTCAAGGCACGCCAAGCAAGTAATTGCAAATGTGTACTCCCATACCACGACCTGTTTTCCGTACAAGTCTGTTCGGGAAGACTGAGTGCTGCGAGCGAAGATACCGGAGTTTCTCCCCGTACCATTGCCAAAATCAAGGCGGAGCGTCTGTGTGGGCCTTTCGCGCCTCCGAAGAAAAGACCTTGCGACGTGAAGATTTCAAGCTCGAGAACAGTGAAGAATGACAGCTTCACAGTCCATGCCATCCGTCTGAAAGTGCACAGTGTGTACGCGAAGAGGGAAGTCCCAACACTGGACAGTGTGGTAAAGGCTGTCGATGAGGACGACGACCTGCCGGACTTCAAGAAAACGACGTTGTGGAGGTTGATGAAGGGCATCGGGTTCACAATTGAAGAAAGAAAATCCAACCTCGCACTGATCGAGCGAAGTGACATCATTGTCTGGTGTCGCAGGTACCTGCGGGCAATCAAAGAATTCCGACGACAGGGCAGGTACGAGTCGTTCCTTGCTTATTTTCTTACGCAGCACGTTTAGACTGGATTCATATAGAGCTTGATGTTAGCGTTGCAACCTCGTAGTCGTAACAGTCAGTGTTGCTTCGGAATCGTACCTTTTGCGATTAGGTGACGACCTTTTGCGTAGAGGTGACGTTTCACGGCCAGTTTTTGCTACGTTTGGCTGGGGCACGTGTCTGCATGGGTCAGATTTAATCGCTAAATCCCAATTGGTGCAGCAAGCATAAACAACAAAACTGCCAAAAATGTCGTAGCACGGCAATTGGTAGTGCCATCTCGTCGTCCCCGTAGGAACGAATGAACACCCACTTTACGCTGCCTGTTGCGCCGGTGGTGCGAGTTACTGGCGCTACTGCTGCGAATGTTTGCCATTTTTGTTCGCAGTCGCCGCAAGTGAAGAGATTTCAAATGTGTCCAAATTAGACAAGTGCCCCTTGCAAACATGCACTGAATATAAACTGTCTACCAAAAGCCGCCCGGGGCGCTAAATATAAGCCCGAAGAAGAGAGCAATAAGGCGGAGACAATTCTTTTTCTCGATTGTCTTTGAGCGGCTGTTTGTGAGACAGTGGTCAGCAGTGTGTTTGTTTTTGTGCGTTGCCTACCTACATTCTGCAGTGTGTTGTCTACTCAGAAGCATTAACTCATGCTCTCAGTTGGTTCGCATTTACCGGTGCAGCATCTACCTAGATGAAACCTGGGTCAAGGCAGGGCACACAAAAGAATACATCTGGCAGGACAAGACTGAAGTCTTGTCAGGATGCCTTCTTGAAAGGTTTAACAACGGGATGGGCGGCGCCTTCGGGCAAATGGGCGCGTTTGATCCTTGCACATGCTGGTATCAGTGCAACAGGATTCGTGCAAGACCCTGCTGACTTCTACCGAGCAAAAAAGGAAACCACGCTGACTACCAATCTGAGATGGATGGAAACTACTTTGAGAAGTGGTTCACCGACAAGCTTTCGCCAAACGTTCCGGCCAATAGCATTGTCCTCATGGACAATATGCCATATCATAGCGTGGCTCTTGAAAAAGCACCTACAAATTAATGTCTTCGCGCAAAGCTGATATTCAGCTTTGGCTCACAAAGAAAGGTGTTCCGTGGTCACAGGTCATGGTGAGGGCAGAACTGCTGCAGCTTTCTCGAAAGGTAAACACACCCAGCGTTGTGTACGGCGTCAACACCCTGGCAGCTACCCATGACCACGGAGTGCTTCGTTTACCACCGTAGCACTGCGAATTCAATCCCACTGAAAGCTCCTGCCGGAAGCACTGGCGTCAGAAAGCCAGGAAAACTGGCAAAACTGTTGTGTTGATGCAGAGCATTTGAGACGGAAGCATGGCAACGCGATATGATTGTTGACGTTGAAATTGAAGCGGTTGACTCAGCATTTGTCACTAATGCAACTCCTCTTCTGATGAGTAGAGCATTCATTTCAGTGACGAACATTTATGTGGCATCGAGGGACTTGTTTGACTTCGAATGGATGTATAATACACATGCTACTGAGAAGGGATAGATGACTCATCGGCATGCTGTGATCACCTTTGTGCGTGTGTGGGTGGAAACTGGAAAATATGTGTGCATGTGGTTGTATCTGTATGTTGGTCAGTGTACCGAGGAAAGAGAGAGGGCTCCTCGGCATGCTGTGATCACTCTTGTGTGTTCCTGTGCGTTAAAGCACATGCTCATTAGCATCAAATTGTATCAGGCAGTAGATGTGAAGGACGTTTTGGTGGCGGAGGAGGAGGTGGTGGCGGTGGTGCGTGGTCGTGTTAAGTGTCTGTATAGAAGAATTCGTAAGAGAGGGCAAATAGTTCTTATTCCAATTAGAATATGAAGAGGGTTACACATCGCCAATGTGTGCAGTTCTTGGAAGATTCATTGCAGAAAAATACAGTGGAGCCTAATCCAATGCGACAGTGTAACTGAAATCCAACAGGACTTGAATGAATTAAAGATCAATATGAAGAAACTACTACAAAAAAAAAACAGGAGCCTGAAATGGAAAACAGAAGGCGGGACGAGAGAGTAGATGAACTTGAACGGTATGAGAGACTGAATAATTTGGAAATAAGGGGACTACCGAATGACTGCGATGAAGTTGCAGCTGTGAAAGAATTTTGCAAAAAGCTCGGAGAGGAGACTGAAGGTGCTGACATCGATGTGTGCCACAAAGTTTATGTGCCAAAATCCAGGAACAAGAATGTAATTGTTCATTTCACACGTCGTTTCAAACGCAATGCTGTTTTGGATAAGGCAAAACATCAGGTAACATCAGGTATCATGTAACACCAGGACTGTGTTCGTGAACGAGCAGCTGACTCGAAAGAATAAGCAACTGTTAAGCGCTGCTATCTTATGAAAGAAAGAAGTGGGCTGGATGTTTTTGTCTGGACCAGCCACTTATCTCCACTAGGGGGCTGGATGCCGCATCGGGCGCTCGAAAGTGAGGCCACCGGAAGTTGGGCTACATTTCCCGGAAGTCAGCCTTTGGCAGTGCCCGAAATCGGACCTCAGCACGGTTTTTCAGTTTTAGTTTTCGTTTTCCGCTTAGCACTTTGTCTATTCGACGTTCTCGTCTTTTTTCATGACAATGTCTACCTGTTGCGCCGTCAGATGCATGAGGAGAGCAGCAATGTCCTCGGGAAAGATGTTTTAAATAAGGGTCCATTGCATCACTAAGGGACGACACTAGCAGACGACAGAACGCTGCTACACAAAGTACGTACGGAGCCTCGTCTGCTCAGCTCTGTGTCGTCCCGTTGCGCTATCGTCGCCAGCTCTGCTCTTTGTTGGGACACACATCGTCGCGCCCTAAGGTCAAGTTATACCGTCAATAGGGAATAAATTTAAGAAAGAATAGGTGCAAACCTTCATTAGGCAGCGGACTTTGCATTGGCCATATTACCGAATTATGTTTAAACCGAACCGGATTGAGGGCGAGGCCGCAATCTGGTGAGGTGCCGTCGGTGTTGTCCTGGTCCACATTAACGCGTCCAAAAGGTATATGGTGCTGCTGTTTCGAAGGAGCTAGTGTATCAAGTACTGCAGTGTTTCGTATTGCAGCAGATTATGCCTCAATGGGCTGTTATTCGTGATGCTTGGTGCAGTTGACTTCTAACAGCGCTTGTCACACGCGCTGCAGCATTCGTATTTCTCGTCAGTCGTTTCTCTCGCTCTGTGTCGATGAAACATGGCTGCACTATTGAGTTAGATTAAACGCACGTCTGGAAGGTAAATGACACCCTAAAGCGATAAACATCAGCTGCCGTCGATGAGAAGAGACATCGTCCGCCACCAAACCGAAACTTAGACAGCGGCAGTTCAAGGGTCACGATTCCCGCGCCATTACCTTTTCTTTGCTGCACGAAAATTTGTTTTTAAGATGGCCTAGACTTATCGTCATTCCACTACTTCCTCTAATTACTTTCAGAAGACAAGAACCAGATCAGAAAATAGTGTTCATTGCACGTATCCCTTTGCCGCGGCATGGTGAGACCTGCATGACTGTTTTCTTCGGTTTCTCTGATATTACCGGGTTCCCCAAGCAATGCACACATTTCTCGCGTTGAACTTGCTTATTCCTTTGATATTACAGCAGACGTTAAAAGAAAACAAAGCGAAAAACTGAGAACGGAAGTGTGAAAGACGCGACGTTTTGCATTGAAGGTCACAGCAGACACCAACCTTCCGGGACATGCCTCCGAACTTCCGGTGGCTTCACTTGCGCCCACTTCGGAAAGCGGGAATGCGGCATCCAGCCACCAAGTAGTGATCAGTGGGACCAGCAATGGAAAGATTCTTGCACTTCGAGGCGAGTCAACACCTATCTTGCGTATCGCAAATGTAAGCGATATCGATAGCATCACGGCAAAGCCTCGGTTGTCCAGTGGAAACGGGCACGGGCCAGAAAGCTAGAAAGAATTAGCTTCACGTGTGGCCTTATCTGCTTGTAATTTTTTGTGCTTCTCAAGAGCTGCTTATGGTACGGGCTATGTACGGAACGAGGATTGACCATAAATACTTTAATCGGTATATCTCAGACAACAAATGGGCACGTAAACCGTTTTCCATATTTGCACTTAATTGTCGCAGTCTAAGGAATAAGGGCGGAGAGCTCGAAGTTTTTTTTTTATGACCTTTCCCTCAAATTCGATGTTTTATGTTTACGGAGACCTGGTTTGCTAATGAATTTTTTGTACATACTTTTGACGGTTATAACCATTTTGTTTTGTTTTTTAGAAATAACAAGAAAGCTGGGGGTGTTTCTGTATATGTTAGAATTGGGCTGAAATGCACTGTGGTGCAGGAATTTTCTACACTTCAGTCATTACGAAATAATAACTATAAGATGTAACGATGCAGTTGTTGTACTTGTCTACAGACCTCCACCAGCCCCTGTTTCACTCAATATTTAGACACAATTTTATTGGAATTGTCCCAAACCTATGGAAAGGGTATTGTTTTTAGAGACATCAATATTGATTTACAAGTGTCCAGCAATGCCCAGAGTAACTTTTTTATAAACGATGATTTGTCATGGCTTCAGAAATACTATTACTTGTCCCACGCGAATAACTGACAGTTCTGAAACTATGAATTATATCTGCTTTGCAAATTACGAGAGAGGCAACACCGCCTCCGGTGCACTTCTGTTAGCAGTCAGCGACCATCTGCCTTTATTCTGTATATTAGAAGGTCGTGTCTCAAGACAGCTGACTGCACAAGGGTACAAAGCCCTGAAAGTTATTCAAAGCACGTTATCCACTTTTAGAACCCTTGCTCTTGAGACAGATTGTTCTGGCGTGTTTTGTGAAAGTGACGCACAGAAAAGCTTTTCTACCTTTTATGGTAAAATTAGGGCCTATATGATAAATGTTTTCCATTATGCTATTGAAAGAAATCTAAAAAAGCACGAAAGCCGTGGATCAACGCGGATATTTATCACAAAATTAGGCAAAGAAACAAGCTTTTTGAGGATTACCTAAGGATTAGGATTACAAAACACCAATCAAAATTCAAGGAATAAAAATTTCCGCAATAAAGTTAATGCCCGGATCAAGAAAGCTAAATGTGCCTATGAGAACAGTAAATCTGAAAATATTGACCAGCCACATAACTTCTGGAAGGTTTTTAATGAACTTTCAAATGCTCGAAGGATGAATACTGCTCCGTCTGACAAACTTAGGTGGCGAAAAACATCAGGGCTGCAGCTCTGTGAAAAGTTTAATGAACATTTTCTCGCAGGTGGTTATAGGCAAACAAATGCTGGGTGGTTACCTAAAAAATCAAAATACATAAAAATACATGTCGAACATTCAGTATTTTTATCACCTTCTGATGAGGCTGAAATTAAGGAGAATATTGAATCATTGAAAAGCTCCAGTGCAGCTGGCCCTGGTAGTATTATAGCCTTGCCGATAAAAGTAGTAGCTGATGTTCTTGCAGCACCCTTGTCTCATAATTGTAATTGTATTCTGAGTGACGGCTGTTTCCCTGAACAACTAAATGTTGCACTAGTGACGGTAATACTTAAAGAAGGAGGAGAGGAACACCTAAACAACTATAGGCCAATATCTATATTAAGTGTTTTCTCGAAAGTTGTCCAACGTTTTATCTACAGGAAGCTTTCCGCATTTCTAGACAGCCTAAAGGTTATCCTTCCGAATCAGTACGGCTTTCAAAAGAACATAATTACATGTTATGCAATGCCGCAGTGAGAGTGTTGAGGTACCCAATGTTGTATGTTATTTTTGGGGGTGTGAATGATTTCAAGCTGGCTTCTCGGTTCAGTGTGAATTTGTTTTTTGGAATCATGTCTTCGTTAGTACCGTCTGCGTCACCCTTCTGTAGAGCGCTCGCTGTACTGCCGTGCGAACAAATCCAGATCTTGTCGCAGCGGCCAGGTTCCAGAGGAAACACTTCAGCTGAAGTAGTGCCAGATACAACCGCAAACAAAGTAGACACGACCACTTTGCCCAGAAATGGGGGGCTGCTCTGTAATTTCACTTTTTGTTACCAGGTACGCACTGCTCGAGCGCTCTATACAAGGGTGACGCGGGCTGTACACGTCCCAGGAGTTTGATTTCGTTGACTGAAAATGCACTGTTTTTTGAACCCTGTCCAGACAATGGTCTGGTTCTCGTTGTATGAAATAATGTTATTCGATGGCCTGCAATTTTTTTTTCCAATTTTGGAGCACTTGACTGATTGTGTGTTGGTGCTCCTCCACTGCACGTGTCTTTCAATTTGTATGCAATGTGATCCAAGCCACTGGCTGTTTGCAGAATAAACCATTTCTCGGAAACACTGCGTGGTCAACATTCTTTATTTTCCTGTCTCATTTATTGTTTACTCTTTCGAAATATTCCCTCATAGCCTTGTACAACATTTACTGCATTCTTATTTGGCGCTCCAGGAGCTCAGAGCTCTTTTTGCCTGGCTGCATGAAACTCCTGCCTAGGCAGCCTCTGCTCTTCTAGAAGAGCAGGGAAATCCAGACAAGCTGGCTTGCCTCTGTATTGCCTTCATATACGTTTGTGCCCGACAACAAAACTATAACTGTTGAGGCAGTACCTTTTCTGTCGGTGTGTGAATCAAGACTATGTTCTAAATTTAACACTTAACACGGAAAAACAGGCCATATTGGGGTGTTGTGTGTATAAATAATTTGACCCATAAGTATAAATGTACTGCTCTTTTACCGCATATTGTCACGTAGTGGTGATGGCAGTCGAAGCAGCGATGAAGATGGACAAAAGGTCTTCAAAAAGGAAACTGTTTATTGGGCTGACTTGCACCCAAAATGGACTGAATCACTCGGCGGCGGCGAAGCGACAAGCGTGCTCGGCGGTCGTCGAACAGAATGCCCGCCGCTGTCGGTCGTGCTCAATTTAAAGCTGATAGCGAACTTTCGAGATAAAGCGTGCAAAGTTACTAGAACATTCCGGAACAACGTAGAATCAGCTCTGCCTGGCTGCGATCAATCGAGATAATTGTAGTCGCGTCTTGCGCCGCAAACCAGCGCTTCCTCAGTAAAAATAGAGGATGCGCTGCGCAAACAAAGCGATAAACTTGTGTGGCGGCAGATTTGAAGCATGAACAAACACTGCAAATGTTCGTGGCAATATAATAGCCCAGTTATAGAGCTCTCTTTTCAATGACAAAGGAAAACGCACTTTGCTATGTAACGAAAAATATCTTAACAAAAACAAAGGAATTGCAGGTATGCACAGGAATGTTGCATATATGCGGTCAGAAAATAAGCGATTGAGAAGTTTAGAATATGTTTTCTGCGCTCATGTATGATAAATCAGATTTCTAAATTAACAGAAATCTTCCGTCTGAACTTTACGATCAGTAAGAAATAATTGCTCTAGCCAAGTCATTTGGGCTACTCTACAGCACAGTGCCAAAGTCGATCCCAGACTCTGGCGAAGACTGGATCCGCCGCTAACCGGTTGCACGGAAGAATTCATAGCATGCCAGTTACCTTAAGAGAGGCCCACAAAGGAGTGGGTTCCTTGGAAACGCCGAAATCGAAAGTTGCAGACGGCTATTTGTTAATCGTGTGAATGCGGGGCATTCACCACTCTGCGAATTCAATTAATTAAACTCGACAATTGAACGCCATCTTTTCACATAAATCTCTCTCTTGCATCTAAAAAGTATAGTCACAATTGTGCAGAATCTGGAAGAAAATCGCCACTGCTGCCCAAATGCCGGTGCGAGCTCACTGACAACGGATTTCGGACAGCTCACATTAACGCGGTATGCATCAAATGAACAGATGCATGCTGTTCATTTCAGAACGTGGCATAATATTCAAGCGACTCTGAACAAAACGAGATTTCTCATTCCAATTCACGCGAAATGCAGCTTGCCATGATAAAAAAACAATATGTGCGAAAAAAAAAGTTTCACCACGCGGGATTTGAACCCACGCACCTGCCGCTCCATGTCGAGTTTCTGGAGCGCCTCGTTAGAGCACACGACCACACAACAGCGCGGAGTGATACACCCCTCTTTATTTTTTTTGCGGACTACTCCGTAGCCTTCGCTGCGTTGCACTTGACGTGAAACGTGGTATACGTGTGAGTGAGCATAAGCCCGCCTGCTCACTTTATGAACGCAGTCGCCGCTCGCAACGGCGCTTCTGTAACCGATGCCACGAAGCGGGAAACTCTACCTCTGCATGGCTCAACGTATGGCGCCCCTTCTGATCTGCGCTAACTACGTGAAGCCATTTGCCGTCCCACCGCGACCTGCGGTCTTGCTTAAGGCTATGACGCGATAGCTAATGGTTTAACGCCCATACATGCAGAATTGGTCTTTCTCTACTTAACTTTCACAGATACCTGGGAGTCCTCATACCACTCCTGGTGCAGTTGGTAAGCGGTGCACCACTAGCATGGGATGGCAGGTGCTTCCACTGGTAGAATTTGTGCGATCCAGGCTCATCCCGAGCGGCGAATCATTAATTTAACTGCCACCTGCCACGGTGGACATTTAGCTCAATGAAACGTAGGCAGATTGTGATGACTTCTCAAGGCCACCTGACCCAGGTGGCCCACCTGCTTCCTAGGTTGACTTGGGACCACCTGTCTGATCAATGCCCGTGGTATTTTGCTCATAAAGTTGTCAACACCGACGCCGGATTTTCTTGCGAATTGGGCCTTTAACTCTATCCCGTTAATAAGGGTAATATGATAGTTTTCTAGCTGGAAGAATGTAAGAGTTAATTTTTTTCCCGAGGTGTTTACTGTCGAAAACGAAGGTTTTTTTTGTATTTTTGTATTCTAATGTTTCTTTAAGATGTTTTCCTTTTTGGAGACAAGCATATTAGTAACTTTTGTGAAAATTTTATTTCAAGACTAATATTTGCGAATTAGATTTGCAAAGACGTAACACACATAAAAGAAGCCCAGAAGAGTGGCGAATCGGGCTAGTTGATGCACGCTTGACATTTTTATCAGTGCTCGTCCATGTATGTTCCTTCTTTGTCGGTGCTGTTTTAGCGCTTTCAGATGATGATTAAGGAATATCTGTCAAAAAATAGTGTAATTGCATCCACAATTGACTTATTTCATTAGGTTGCGAACCTCATAGTTTCGGAGCCAGAAAAGCACGAGAACCCACAAAATACGGCCATTTTTCCACTGTAGGGAGAGGCACGTACCGTCCCGTTCATTCCTCGTCTGGTTGTTTCACACCACCGCACTACTCTCCACGGTTGCCGGATGAACTAGAACATTTGAACCAGAAGAAGACCTTACGAAGCGAGACCGTGATACCACGTTTCACACTTCAGTCTCACAAACCTCGGGCTCAAAGCACTTAAGACAGGACACCCCAGTCAGGAAATAAGATTCATGTTTTATTGCGTACTCACACACAGCTTGAAAGCAGCCTTTCTACCATTCCGTTTTTAATCTGGACCGCACTGAACATACACACGAAAAGATCTTCGCGAGCGTGTGGGAACACCTTCATTCCGGCTAAATGTCTGCTTGTTACGTTGAAAAAAAAAGGCACGTGACACGATGCAACCAACTGAACAAGGCACTGATGAGATGATATCTCGGCCACATCTATGAGTTGAAGAAGGTTGCTTCTCGAAGCGGGCAGAAATACACAAACACGTATCAACTCATACACACGCACACACATGCTAGTCAGTTTAACCTTAAAAAACCGTAATGAATAAAATGCTTAGTCGTCAGCTCAGACTGCTCCCCTTTTTGCACCAGGGAGGACTGTTTTCGCAGCTGTTGGCGATGGGAGACACTTTGGCGTGACTGGTTCGCTACGCCAACTTTTCCCCGCGTTCTATCAACTTTCCGGGAAAAAAACAACAGTTGATGTTACATGAAGGAAGACAACGCGAGGTCCGTTCACATTCTGGCAGGATATTCTTGTGTCAAGCACACGCACGTTACTGTTAAGAAATAAAGCGATTGGTTATACAACACCAAAAGCTTGATCACAGTGCGGCGTCCGAAATCGGAACAATTTAGCCTGTCTTTACCAATGCAGCTTCAGCGTGACGTCATGTATAAAGTTCGCACGCCAGTCGCATCATAAACAGAGCAAACACCCTGTTTCCAAGCAAGGCAGGAAAGGCTACCGATAAAGTGATAGCGCAGCACTAAAACGTTGTCTGATTTCGAAGACGTGTGGCGGCACAAGACTTACGGTGTCCAATAACTCCCTAAAGTTCGCTTAGCCGAAGTCATCTCCTTTAGAAAATGGTTAAATGATCGGCACGTTAGTCGAGATCATACGAATTGTGCTATACGAGAAGAAAATACGATGAAGGGTTACCGCCGGCATATCTCATTTCTTCTTCCAAAACGCAAGATTCAAGTGACTACTCGTCCTGCAGGGAACCGCGTTGCTGCGTCCACATGAAGCGCAATTCCGTCTTCACCAGCAAAAATATAAACCTGTGCTCGAAGGTAAACGCTTTGCAGCGGAGGCGCATTTTCTTACGCCGGGCACCTTCAGAGAGCAGCTACACTCTTCCTTCAGAACAATGGCGACCTACTCAAGGAATGTCGAGGACGGAACTGGCTGTTGTGAGAGGAAGGTTTAAGCCCCCCGACGCATCTGTGTCAAGGATCGCAGGTGTTGGTTAAGTGGTTAAGAGCGAAGTTAACGACATAGGAAAGTGCCGCTATCCGGGGCGGTGACACCACTCCTTGAATCTTGCGGGGCTCTCCATGGTGACTCGTCGAGGGTGATTTCATTAGCTGTTCCGGGATAGCGTGACATCCTGCGGGGTGCCGGAATGCTGATTCTTCTGGTGACTCTGCTAGATGTTGATGTATTGCCGCACTAAGCTTGATATCTTTTGATCTTGCAAAGACATGGGCCTAGTATTTAGAAAGGTCACAATGCAGCTGGATATACGATAAACGAAACACAGCCAGGCCTTCATGGCGACAACAGGAGCTTCGTTACGAGCACTCGACTATAGGACATACACATGGGCCAGGATCAACGTCTCGTTCCAATGGCAGCGCAAGAGGTAAATTGTTCATTGTGTGAAACTAGGTTTCTTCTGCACAAGTGGAGATCCAGCAGGCAAAAAAGCTCACAATGCAATAATCCATGAAGAAATTATTTTGGTAAACACACCAACAAGAGTTGAGGCTGGTGCGCCCACTTGGCCGTAGAAATAGCGCGGTCACCTGCGCGTAGCTCCAAGAGTCTGAGAGCGAAATGAAATAAATCCAGGCGCTCACAAACAACGACACAGTGGGGACACAGCGCTTACTCGCAACTACAAGAATTTTTATTCAGAGGCTTCTATATATAAAACAAACACCAAAACAAACCCTGAGTAATCGCACGCCACATGCCGAACGATGATGCCCTCGGTGTCCAAGTATTAAAAAATCCAAGCATGGAAATATGAACCAGCTGGTTCATGATAAAGATGCGAAAGGAAAGGACAAAACAGTCGTTGTGGTGTACGTCTCTCTTCTCGTATTTGTCGTTTTTGAGTGGTTCTCCTCTTATTTATAAGCGTGTTCGCAGCAGTATCAGTAACATTGGCTTCAGTCGAAAAGCAGCTTCAGATGAGTGGTTAACTCGACGCGACATTACTATGATGATTACGTCAACATCACCTTCCCCATCTCATTATTTGATGCCACCTTCGATTCAAGGAGATCAGGAAAGTAAAATGTAGCAATTAGTCCAATTGAATATAACCTGAGCTTGGAGCATAATAGCCTTGGTTTCTTATACGCCACAAACCTAACACGACATTACACGCAACATTTATTTTGTTGGATGGGTGGCCTTGAGACCATAATAGAAAGGCGCGTGAGCTGCCACAGCTTCGCGTGAAGTCAGGTTCACGCGATAAGAAAACTGCAACGCGTTTTCCCCAATCCAAATGGCAAGAGAAATGTGAAAAAAATATTTGATAATGGCCTAGCCTGTTAGGCCAGGATATACGTAGCGAAAGCACGGTGACATCTGGTTCGGAGAAGTTAATATTAAAGGCGCGCATTCACTACATCCGCATTTATGCACGGATAAACCTTGATCCATCGTTGAGCTGGCACGCTCCCCGATAGTTTCTCTCCCTTTTTCAATTTGTTGGCAACCACCTTGAGGTTTCACCTAGAGCGTCGGAATCATAGCCCCAGCAGGGATTCGGCGAGCCTCAGCGAAGCACTACCGGCGCCACACTACATAGTTCGGGCCAAGAACAGAACAGGAAGGAGCTCACGTTGAGACCTGGTTTCACGGTTGCCGCGAACCTGAAACACATTTTGAAAGAGCCGCTTCATTGTTCCAGCAAACACACACTCAAACACATGTTGAAGACTTCCTTCTGCACCACTGCTTGCGCACTGCTCTTTTGAAGTACGTTGCTGTGAAGCACCGCTTTTGTACTCCCTCATGGGCCTCCACGCTGTTGCACTCACTCCCTTCATCCAATACAGCTGTGGTTTGGCCGTACACTGAGATCGACACAAATACTGCCTCTTCCTTTTCATCAGGAATGATTATTACCAGCGCACGCTATTTTTAACACGCCTTGGAAGATACTGAATGAGCTAGGCACGTTTATCAGCACAGAAAATACGAACAGCCTAGAAATGCCTGCCCGAAAGGATTCTAGTATACTTGAGCGGTATTGTCTGTACGCCCATAGGCCATAGAGGTCGCGCTCCTCGTGGAGAACAAATTAGATATAAACCCCTGCAATGCAAGCGACGAAAAAAGCACAAGACCTTAAATGGAGGCAACAAGGCTCGTTCCTGAACAGTTTGTCTTTTTAATGCAATGAGGAAAAAAATAAAGACACATGAGGTAAAGCAGTATCAACAGATCAAAATAAAAACCACTGTGCAAGCCTGGAGAGAGCTTTCAAATCTCTTGTCGATAAAACGCAGTACTGCGGTAACGCGTGCCAGCTGAGCACATGCTGACACTGCACAAAATATGGGAAGAAGAAATGACATCATTCGCACACGGGAGGAACACGCCCCCCTCGTCAAAAAACTAAAATAACAGCATCTTCAAACAGCATAGTTGGTAAAAGCCACGTATGATGGATATGTACTCTGCAATATTTAACCGCCATGGTCTAAGCTGGATGATGTCCCATGGAATGACATGAGATAAATAAATGAAATTTGCTCCCGCCACAAGCTCTGTGTCAAAGATGCTGATGCTAATGATACAACCACACATCGTACAAAAGGAGCGCAATAAAATCCGAACACCACTGACAGGCGAAATAGCTCATGCAGAGAGCGAAGGTGAAGGCACACAGGAGACCCTGCAGCCATGTCTTGTGAAAGACGTCAAGTTGTGCCGAAACTAAAGTGCACCGCGGTTCCCAGTTACACGCAGATTGGTGCTACGTATGCAAATCTGCATGACAGGGCTGCACATGTAGTTCCTCTTTTTTCCCCTGTGCGGCTGCGCTGTCGAAGCGTGTTTTATTTCTTTAGTGACGCGGCTTTTTCAATCCGATGAACGTCGTCATAGTGCAGTCTGGTGAGCATGGTGCATTTGGAACAAAGTCATCGTCCTCAACGTGCCGCCTTTCACCCGGCAATCTGTGTCGCCAACATCGAATCCAAGTCACACGGCGCTTATAGTGATCAGCCAAGTAGTGCGCATGCACAGTTTCTAGCAACGGCAGCCGCCTTGACAGCCATGAAATCGATTCTTGAGCGCAGCCACTTGCGTCGACGTCGGAAACGATACACAGCGTCCGTAGACGCAACACCTCGGCGGTGCCGAGTTCGCTGCAGATCGCACTCAGGGGTAGGTTTGGAGCCCAGAGGGTCAGTGAACACAAGTTCTCACTCGAACTGAGCGATGAGATGAACGATCGGTCATGGGAGCAAGTCATGGTTCTTCCAGGCCAGGACAATCGCATACGCACCAAGTTACACTCCTGCAAGAATCTGTAGCACCGCAGACCGTAATAAGAATACAGCGTAAGCCTCTGCAGCCTTGTTCCACGGTGCAAAGCGGAGACCGTGTTTCTGTTTATGGCAGTAAAGGGCAGAGAACACACTGGGCACTCCATATAAGGAGAGATCTTGCCGTCACAGGCGCGGACATCTAGCTCTTCAAGCATTGCGCAGGAAGAGGCAAGGTGTTGGAGAGACGCGTCCGTCTGCAGGCTGCACTGCGCAAGGGCGATGGCTCTCAGCAGAGGAAGGGCTTCCGATGGGAATATCTGCCATAACTCCGTTCCCCACTCGAAATGAACCAAGCTCAGGTTCAGCTCAGTCAGGTTGTTGCATGAGCGCAGAAACCTGTTCAAAGGTGAAGAGCACGCCGGGCTGGCGTAATCCCTGCGAAGGCCAGCATTCAAATGATCAGAGGGAGTGAGCAAGACGAACGTCAGCGACCGCAGCCGCTGCAACCACGATCGATCGGCTACTTCTGCTAGCTGCGTTAGTTGGTTGGGGACACATTCGGCGCAGAAGACCACCTCCTCTTCCGGAACTGCTATAGCTCTTCCGAAGCAATAACGTCCTTCAGGAGTACGCGCGTGCAAGAGACGACCGGATGCATGCGATAAGTGACGTTCCCGAAAATGGCAGAAATCATCCATAGGGCTGGCAGTGGAACATGAGAATGCAGCGCCATAACAAGAAAATCTACATTTTCCGAGAACCCCTGTCCAGAGTAGGCGAAGCTTTCCAGCATGCAGAGCGAATCATTCAGGCACCACCAGGCGGCTAGTGCGTCAAAATTGTCTCCGTGGAGTGCGTGGACATGTAGGTGATTCAGATTCACGCAGCGTTTTTGGAATCTCCTGAGGAGGTAACAGCTTGCATAGTCGTCGACGATTTCTACGTACATTTGTCGTAATGTCGGCACGACGTCAGTCTCCGAGGCGCCGATATCGTCGAACCTTTCTCCGTAGGTTTCCTCTTTAAAAAGCGACCACTCCAGCCGGATGAGCGAGAACACCGATGTAGTGAGGATGTCGAAAAGGCGCCGGGGACTTACAATGCAGTTCACGCAGTACAGTTCCCCAAGGTGTACACACACAGATACTGCCTGGAATACCTTTTCAGGAGCAGCCATCAAGCAATCGGTGAGACGCAGAATCCTGACAGAACGTGCATCATAACGCTGTAGGTGTTGTAGCAGGGCAGACGCATCCGAGTGACGGCTCAACATAACTGCTCGGCTTAGTGTCGGCATGAGACACACATCCCAGTGGACCACATCGCTCTCTAGTAAGGCTTGCAGTGACTCGACGTCGAGGTAAACCACAATGCTCACCCACACATCGACGGGAAGAAAGAAGTGTTCGGTCTCGGACAAGGGTTCAGCCATAGTTGCCCAAAAGCAGCCCGTCAAACAGAGTTGTAACTGGAATGGCTGACTGGATGTCGAACTGTACCGCCTGTGCCGGCAACTGGCTGTTGAACGCTGTAAGTGCGCTGTGTTTCGAATGCAGGGTGGTTATAGGCAAAGAGTAGCCCAACACGAGTATTTACGCCGTCGACGTCAATGGCTAGCCTCAGTTGATGATAATGCATAGAAGGGAGTGGCCCTTAATCTGAAAACAATAATCTTTCGGTCACAACGAAGATCCAGTGCCCTACATGCGAAAAGATCTGTTTGTAGAAGCTTTGATAACATAATCTGACTGCGCCTGCTTACTGCATGCACACATGACGGAAATAAACTCCATGACAGCATATTTTGAAAACTAACGTGGCAAGGTAGCAAGCATGCGACGACGCAGAGCGCAATCTGTCGCTCGTTGCGCAGACCGTCGTTTTCTGTACCCTTCGCACTGCTTTCTCGGTGGACCATGAACACGCGTGCGCTTAAAGCCACTGTTGCCGTCCAGTGATCCCACATGCTTTACATCGGGTATCCTCTGTACTAATTCGTTTCGGTGCCCGCAGCTGCTAGTAATGGCGGCAAGGGAAGGCGAGCGGTGGAGGTCGCCTTCTCAAATATCTGCCAAGCATTTCCTTGAGTGTCTGACGAGCACGTTGTATTCACTAAGATAGACCTTAAACCTCTCAGTTGCTCCTTTCAACTTTCTGTCAAGATAAGTTGCGAAGCTGCAGACGAGCTTCAGTGGAAATTGCTGTGAAGGCACACCACGCCGGTCAAAAAATGGTTAACGTCTTAACATGGTTAAAGTTAAACTGAGCAGGACGCGCGAAAGCACTTGATGCAACACCGCTTCAAAGAGCGCTGCACCACTAGACGCGGCACGAGTAGCGCTCGTTCATCGCCGCTGCGTGGTTGCTCGCATGATTCCGGCGCCGATGCTTCTCGAGTGTCAGGAGCGGGGACGGCGGAGCACTCCGGCAACGCAAAACGAAGAGTGCGGTTCCTGGAGTAAAAGCGGAGGGCAGTCCCAGAGAGGAACCGCGAGAAGAGGCAACTGCGCGAGGGGTCAACTAGCCTGCCTCATTTTTCTGACCCCTCTCGTATCGGCATTGCTTCAGCTGCGGCAGAGATGCTGAGCATGGAGCGGAGAAAGGGGGCGGGGGGCATTTCTTCCGCATGGCGCGGGGAGTAGGGGGTGCCGGTTCCGCACGTTGATGGAGCAGCCGCAAAAGGTCTCCGCCGCTTGCGCGTAAAAAGTTGAGGCATCGCATATAACCCCGGTTTTTCAGCTTCGTTTGCGAAGTAGTGCTTCCGCTCTATAATATTGCCTACCATCATTCCCGACCCTTCTGCAAACTTCCTGGAGCCGTTCCTTGTGCTTTTTTATTTTACTTTATTTCAGCACCCAATGACACTGCTACGTTAACCATGCTAGCTGCTGGCTTTGTGCTCAATCCAATGCCCAAGTTGACTTCGGAAGACAATAAAATTTTTACCTTAGCTGAAGCTTCTATAAATGGCTGTCACCAGTAATAGCGTGACTCACAGTGATCTGACACCGACACCGGACCTACAGGTCGCCTAACAACCGAATGGTCCGGGCACTACATTCGTGTGCGCACTGTATTTGCTCTCCTGTCATCAGGCGTAATTAGTGAGCAAAATGCAGAGGATGGCTTTAGTGTGGTCCGTTGAGATTAAACGAGGCCTTCTTACTCCATACTAAGCTAGATCACCATTGTAGCTCACTAGTTTTGGTGCTCAGCTGCTTTTATGTATTGAACTTCCAAGGTGTGACCACACAGATAATGACGGAATCGGGGAGTGGGGGCTCTAGGTCCAGCGCACTAAAATTTAGCCTGGTTAACCTCAACTGCCATGGTTCAGGGCAGCTTAATGGAGAAAGCACGTGACCTTCGGAGTCTCTCCTACTAGAACAGCTACGGGAGGCGACGGCCAATTGTCGCTGAAGCCGGGCGCTGGAAACGTGGAAGGCTGACAGTGGCGCTCGACTTCTTAGCACTGCCTTACGGGATGACAATAATGTCGCGAGCGCTCTCTCTTTCTTCTCGCTAAACCGCTTGACTTTCATCATCGCCAAAAATCTTTCAACTTGAGTATCTTGCCCCATTATGGCATTTTTTACTCTTCTTGTTCAACTTTTGACACTGCGCAGAGGTTTCTAAAAGTCGACATTCGATCTTTTTGGCATCTTTCGGTGAGCCCTATCACACTGATATTCAGTTGGTGAATTTAGTCATCACTATTAGCAAAGCTGATTACACTGGAGGGCTGTTAGAGCCTCTTCTACACCCCTGCAGCGGCCACCCTACATCTCCGCAGAGGTTGAAAGAAACAGTCCAGCATATACAATGCAGGCTGTATTCTAAGCTATGTCATGTGAATTTATTTTTCCTCGCGCATGACTCCAGGACTCCCAAGTGCTGCTGTAGCTTTGAAGGCCTTTCTGCACGGTGTAGGAATGAGTGCTGTGAGGCTGTCACATGTGATAGGAAGTTTGAAATAGAAGTATGAACTAAAGAAGTTTGGAGAACGCGACCAGGATAGCGATAAGCATCACGTGTGTTAAGCCAGGAATAACGAAGATGAAGAAGTGATATGGGAGGTGGGAAGAGATAATTTGTGAAGAGAAGGCGATGACGAAAAGGATGACGTGTACCAACGCCAAGGTTATAAGAACGCGAGGGATAGCGTGGCACGGGAAGGTATGATACGGGTCCTCTTTGGGCCCAAGATATTAAACTTAATTTTGGAATGCGGCGGAGTACTTGAAGCTTGCTTCACCTCAGCCACAGGTTAGCCCGGTATTGCACTGCCTCCGGGATTGGCCCGGGATATAGTAGCGCGCGTCTTTTCTTTCAATATTTGATCCCCCATTTTTCAACTCACCTACTTTCAGCACGTGGCAACGATTGTGGCCCAGCTTGAGGCGGTGAACCAGTCCAGGCACTTTCGTTTCGATTCTTCCTCACAACAACAGCCGCCGGAACGTGGCACATAGAAGTGGAGGTTCCGGCGGGTCAGGAACTCCTCGGATGGAACAGAGCAACGCCGGCTACTGCTCCGGTGAGCTCGAGTTCTACGGCGTCGCACCGTGTACTTTCTGCCTTTCCTGAGCTCCTTCCGGCGACCACCTACTACGGCCAGGGATGCCTCCAGCTCTGTTGCCACCCTTCAGGGATTTGCCCTCAACGCCAGCATCACTAGCAACACCTCCACGGGCACTTGGAGAGGGAGCTCGCACGACGCCGCCAACGACGCCAGCCTGACACCTTCGAACTCCACCTCGACGCCGGCTAACTGGATGCCACTGTATGGACCCATGCAGCGCTTCGTCAGCAGCGAACCGTGAGCACGAACGCCGAACGCTAGAAGACTGGGTGCTCCCGGGTCGTGTGTATTGGTAGACTTCGTGTTTTGTGTTAGTTCTGTTAGTTTTGTGCGCTAGTGTTTGTGTGACATGGGTTGTATTAAATGTGCCTCTCCGTGGGTACACTTTTCGCCTAGTCCATTCTCTCAGCCCGAATGTTCCCCGAGGTTCTTTGACAAAGTTGGTGGCGAACCTGCGAGGATTCATTTCCTTGTTTCTTGTTGTTTTGTCTTGGATCTTTCCGATCTCTCGACGGCAGAAAGTATGGATTTGGCAAAAACATTAGAACTGGCTCTCAAGCTGTGGTTACGCAAGGAAGAGGTGATGAGTCTCTATGACGAGGCGGCAGAGAGGCAGAGAAAGGAGGCAAGTACGCAAAAAGAGGAAAGGGCTCAAGCACGCGCAGACGCTTGCGAGGCAGAAGACCGGGAGGCTAAAAGAGCTTACGAGGCAGAATAACGGGAGATAACAAGGATTGAGTGGGAGAAGGAGTGTCTTTTGTGGAAACAGATGCACGTCGCAGGATGATATGAGGATATCGCAGACAATTATCAGCATTCCTTAGCGGTTACAGAACCTGCCAGGCCAGCCGGAGTTTGTCCAAGAAAGCTGATGGCTCCTTTCGATGACAAAAGAGATTATTTGGACGCATATCTGCAACGATTCGTGCGGAGAGCTTTGGAACAAGGCTGGAAGCTCAGTAAATAGGCCATGGCATTGAGCATGTGTTAGTAGGGGATTCGCTCAATGTGTTTGGGAGGATGCCTTATGCTGTTTCCATGGGCTACAAATCAGGAAGGCGCTCCTCCAAAGATTCGGGCTTACGGTGTAGGGTTTCCGGGAGAGATTTCGCACCGCGATACCAGAGGATTTTGAAACCGCTCAGCAGTTTTCTAGCAGGCTAACCAACTATTTCGACAGGTGGCTTGATATGTGATACACAGAAAAGATTTTTAAGGGGTGCGTGACAAGCTGATGACAGAGCAGTTTCTAGCACGTTGCAGTGCAAAACTAGCGCTATACCCGAAAAAAGTAAGTTGTGTTCCTTGGAAGAGTTTGCCGACACTGCAGATCAATTCCTCGATGCTGAAGGGATGAGGAACATGAGGAAGGCAAAGGAGCAAAACTCAGAATGTCCTGGAAACAGATGCGACAAAACCGAGAGCCTATGGCGGTGCAAATAAGGCGCCAGTAATGTGTTTCCTCTGTGGCAAGGTGGGACACCACGCAGTTGACTGTCGAACTAGTAGCGTTGCCAAAAGACACAGGGGGTGTGTCAAGATTGTAAGAGGAGACGACATTCTGCGGATGAGTGCCGATATAGAACGCAGGACCAAGCTGCATGCGTTGTTGACTCTCGGGTAGAACTTCTCACACCACCTGAAGTTCCGCAGCTAAAAGGATAGCAAACGCCGCTGGAAATTGAGGTGTTGAGAGGAACACCTAATGAAAGCATCAATGCCGGCGGTGGTTGGGCGAATAGTGCCGTCCTATACTGATGCTTAGAGACAGCGGAGCCATCCCAGTTTTCGTTCGGAGAAGCCTGGTGAAGGACGAGGATCTTACAGGGGAAGCGTCGGCCGTCACTCTTGTAGATAGCACAGTAAGGTACCTTCCTGAAGCCAGGATTCTAGTGTCCACGCCATATTATACTGGAGAGGTAGTGGCAAAATGCGTAGAACAACCAATCTATGATTGCATCTTGGGAAAGATTACGGGTGCAAGAAGTGTCGGGTTCCCCTATCGCGATTGGAGGATGCACGACGTTGAGGAACACCAAAAGGAGGAAAGGCCTACGGCAGATCAGGCGGGTGATGGGGCAGTCGGTTTCTTTTCGGCAGTGAAGACAGGAGCTCAAGCGACACCCCGATCAACGCAGCGTCCGCTACTCCCGTTACGATGTCTGCGAGCGTAACACAGGGCGAAATTGCAATTAGGCAAAGATGCGACCCGCGCTTGAAAACCTGCTTCGAATGAGTTGGGGAAAGGTGAAAAGAAAGAGGAGTCGTACGTCATTCGAATATCGTTTGGTAAACGGCTTTCTTCACAGGGAATGGATATTTAGCTCGGGATGGTGGGTCCAACAACTGGCGTTACCGAAAAATATGCGAGAGACAGTGTTACGCTTAGGACATGACGCCATTATGGCCGGACACAAGGTTGTTCACAAAACGGTGTCTAAAATCTCCGAGGTGTTCTTCTGGCCACGTGTCCAGAGTGACGTTAAACGCTTTGTACGCTCGTGTGACGGGTGTCAGCGCACAGTTCCAAAGAGAACAGTTGGTCCCGTACTTCTGGGCAAGATGCCAGCCGTCGACCTATCGTTTCAAAGAGTGGCTATTGACATTGTGGGGCCAATCTCTCCAGTATCCGCCATAGGCAATTGGTATGTTCTTACCCTTGTCGACGTGGCCACTCGTTACCCTGACGCTATCGCATTGAAGACTATTGACAGTATCTAAGTGGCGGAGGGTCTTGTGGAGATGTTGCCGCGTTGTGGGTTCCCGTGGGAAATTTTAGTGACCGGGGCTCAAACTTCATATTGGATCTAATGAAGGAGATTACCAGCTCTTTGTAAGGCAGTTACTAACAACGCCATACTATTCCATGAGTAATGAACTTGTAGAGCTGTTCAGTGGCACTCTCGAAAATATGATCCGGAAAATATGCCAGGAGAGACCTGCTGATTGGCATAGATACCTCACAGCACTTTTGTTCGCTTACCGCGAAGTACCGCAAATGAGTTTTTGTTTTTCGCTCTTCGAGATGTATGCGAGAACCTTTAGAGGTCCACTTCCTATACTCAAGGAGCTGTGGGCTAATAGATTGCGTCAGATCTCAAGACAACATACACATACGTTCTTGAGTTGCGAGACAAGTCGGAAGAAACATGCAGGCTTGCACCTGGAAAGGGCGCGCAAACGCTATAAAGGATACTCTGACAAGAAAACCACTCAGAGAAATCTCAATTCGGGCTACAGGGATCTCATCCTGCTAGCCACGGATCATAATAAGTTACTGATGCAATGGAAGGGTGGAAGGGCCCTTACCTCATGACGCAGAATAAAAATGACATCGACAATGAATTATTGATAAATAACACCAAGATGGTTTTCATGCAAATATGTTTAAAAAATATGAAGAAACATTTCCCGTACGGTACGCCCCCGTGGCAGCATGCTCGGTAGTGGCAGAGGAGACAGATGATGTTGCCGAGGTGCCCATCCGCAGTGGGAAGAAAAGTGTAGGATAGGATAAGGTGCTAAGAAACCCCAGTTCGAATGAAAACAGAATATCACAGATAAGGATTCTACTTCAAAGCAAGGGGGATGCGTTTTCGGATGTGCCGGGCAAACCGGATGTCATCTGTTGCAAATTGCATCTCTCTGCAGATAGGCCAATCAGTGTGAAACAATACCCACTACGTTTAGTAGTTCAAGAGTCAATTGTAAATGAGGTGCGGTAGATGTTGAAGCTTGGTGTGATTGAGAGGTCGTGGTCCGCTTACAAAGCGCTTCTGGTGGTTGAGAGAAAGTACGATGGTACTAACTGACTGCGTGTAGATTTTCGTCTGCTAAATAACATCACAGTACCCGACGCGGAATCTGTACCAAGAGCGGATGTGGTGTTCACTAAGGTGGCTCACAATAAGTTTTTTTTTCTAAATATGATTTAACTAAAGGTATTTGCAAATACTAATGCAAGGTTCATCGAAAGATAAGACTGCCTTTTCTCACTCGGCGGGTTTATTCCAGTTTAAATATAATGCATTTTGGTTTGAAGACAGCATACGCAATATTCACGAAGCTGATGGGGAAGGTTTTTGATGGGCTTCAAAATGTAGAACACTATATTGATGACATCCTTGTCTCAACAAATTCGTGGGAAAAACATGTCATTACGCAAGGAAAACTATTTGACAGAATTCAGCAAGCCAGGTTGACCATAAAACCGACAAAATGTGAGGTGGACTTTGAAGCCATTTATTTTTTCGGACACATGCTGGGGATGGGCCAAATCGCGACGAAAGGCGACATCTTGGTAAAATACAGCAAGCCCAATCACGGACGACCAAGAAAGAAGTACCGTCGCTACTGAGTTTAACGGGATACTACATGGACTTTACTCCCGATTATGCTCACATAGCCGATCCGCTTGTCGAATTCACTAAGAAGGGTGCAAGAAATAAGCTGAGTTGGGCTTCTGAACATGAGAACGCATTCGTGATGTTAAAATGGCACATGTCAAAACCGCCCGTTCTGTTTGCTTCGAATCTGGATAAAGAATTTGTTATTCGCACTGATGCATCAGACAGAGCATTAGGAGCCGCCCTTTTGTAAAAAGGGAATCGTGTGCTGCATCAGGTATTTTTTTGGCAGTAAGACATTATCGGCTAGTGAATGGAACTACTCCACTGTTGTAAAGGAATGATTGGAGGTTTATGGGCAGTAAAGAAAATTCACATTTATCTTTATGGGTGGCTTTTTAGAATTCAAAGGAATCATCATCCGCTTGAACTTTTAACCAAGGCCAAAAGGAACAAGCGTAACGTAAGGAGATGGAGTTTGGACTTGGAAGAACACTGCTTTCAGGTGGAATATATTAAAGGCACAGATAACGTTGGAGCGGACATCATGAGTAGTGTCAGCTAAACAGCTTTAGCTATCTCTGGGATATGTATTGTTTTGGTGTTGTTGTTGTTGTGTGCTTATACAACGAAGTGTGTTGTGGAGATTGATATGTTGATGAAGGACACCGTGCGGACAACGGCAATGGTGTGTTAATGTTCCGTAAATGCAATTTTGTGTGCTGAGTCAGTGGTTTGCTTTTAGCGTGTGCTTGACATCTGTGGTGTGTTGTGTGCTGGATCCAGACTCGCCACAGAAGATAGTCGGTTGGCTGGAAGGCTTGAAGATGGGGATGATGTCAATAGTTTTTTATGTAAAGACTCTTTAGAGAGGGGGCCCTTGTCACATGAGCTAGGAAGTTTGAAATAGAAGTATGAACGAAAGAACTTTGGACCCGACGACATGGCTGACGATAAGCATGACGTGTATTAACCGAAGAATAAACAAGATGAAGAAGAATTCGTTGAGGTGGGAGGAGATAATTGGTGAAGAGAAGACGACGACGACAAGGATGACTTGCAATACGCCAGGAAATAAAAGCGCGATGGATAGCGCTATATTATTATTATTATTATTATTATTATTATTATTATTATTATTATTATTATAGCGCGGCACGGGGGAAAAAACAGAGCAGCAAAGGTTCCGGCTGGTCAGGAAAACCTCGGATAGAAGATAGCAAAGCCGGCAACTGCTCTGGTGATCTCGAGTTCTACGGCGTCGTACTGTGGACTTCCTGCCGTTCCTGAGCCCGTTCCGAGGAGTCAACGGCTGACGCAACCACCTGCTACGGCCAGGGGTGCCTCTAGCGCTGTTGCCACCCATCCGGGTGGTGTCCACAACGCCAGCATCACCACCATCATCTCCACGAGCATTTGGACCGGGAGCTCACACGACGCCGCCAGCGACGCCAGCCTGAGCACTTCGAACTCCACCTCGACGCCAGCTACCTGGATGCCACTGACTGGACCCATGCAACGCTTCATCAGCACGAACCGTGAGCACGAACGCCGAAAGCTAGTACACGGGTTGTTCCCGGGCCGTGTGTATTGGTAGTCTTTGTGTTTTGTGTTAGTTATTTTTGTTATGTTTGCGCGCTACTGTTTGTGTCACGTATGGTGTATTCAATGTCCATCTGTGTGGGCACACCTGTCTCCTAGTCCATTCTCTCGGCCCGAGTGTTCTCCTGGGATCCGTGACAGAGGCATGCTTTTTGTTTTATTTTCCACCACTGCATTTATTTTACTGACCTTCCATGAAATTTCTTGTTCATACGGTAATTGTGAGAAGACAATGTACTGCTGTGAGATGCTGAGCGTTTTTCTGTTGTTTGGCTTGGCACTGTAGGCTTGGTTATATAGTCTAAGAGGGGCGGCGCAGTGGCAGACTTCGTCCACCTGGGGTTCTTTATGGCGCATCGACATCGCACAGCACGCGGGCCTCTAACATTTCGCCTCGATGGAAATGCGACCGCCGTGGCCGGGATCGAACCCGCGTCTTTTGATTCATCAGCCGAGCATCATAAACACTTAGCCACAACGGCGGCCGCGATTGTGTATTTTGATAGTCTGCTCTTGCTACACGCAGCAAAATCTGACTTGTAAAATGCATGCCTGCGTTCTGAATGGTTATGTAATTGTGGAGACCACAGAAGACCAATAGTGTGCCTCCGGGATTTCAGAACTGTGGCCGTAATTATCGATGTTCAGCGCGACGTGCCATGAGGTATTAAATACGCGAACTAAGCGATGAGCGGGCTGGGGCTGCCGGTAAAAATTCGTAATTAATGTCACTACTTCGGAGGATAACACGGTAATGACCGACGTATGAGCGCAAAAATTTTCTGGGCTTCAGATAGCAGGACGTATCGGATGCGATGTGAGTGTGTGTGTTGCGTGCTGCCCAGAGTGTATATTCAATGGTCGTGTGTCTACCTTTCTGTTCGCTGGCTAGCAGGCATTCCTGTTATATTCTCGAATTTTACGCGCCACACAAACGGGGACAGAATAACTACTTCAGGCGGCCGAGTGTTGTTGTTGTTGTAAGCCTATCAAAAGATGGCACATACCCACACTGGGGGATCGGCTAAGAATCGGGTGGCTGTTCACCTGAACGCAGTTAATAAAAAGGAAAAGCACGTGGGAGCGCAACACACTGGTGAATTCTCCCTCATGAACAGTGAAGGGATCAGTGTTCTGATTTCAAAATTATATGAATAATAATAAAGAGAGAGATTAAATAATAATGATTAAGCCAAAATGTAATAATTGATAGAAAAGAAAAATTTTGGAACACTTAGCAAGGCAGTCGGTGAGATTCGATCAGGAAATTTATAACAGCGGTACAAACAGATCTGTGGATGAACCCAAATGTGGTGGCGCCAAATGATAGCAAGAGCGGGCTGCTCAAACTAAGGCCAAGATGCTGCAAGGGCTCTTCCAGCAACCTTTTTCTCAGAGAGTGTAATCGGCGACAATACAGACAAAAATGTTCTATAGATTGAGGCTCACGGCAAAATGCACAAAGGGGAGAGAGCGCCAAACCCGACTTGTGTAAATAGAAATTTAGAGGGGGGATGCGGCAGCGCAGCCTCGTCAGTGATACTTCAAGCTGCCGAGAGCAACAAATTTTCCTGTTCCAATAATATTTAAGGTGCTCATAATCCGGCGATGTTATAAGTGTTGTGTCTTGCGTGCTTAAAAACGCACGTCGCCGAAATCTAGATGCTGTAATATAGGCTGTAGCCGGGATGATTGGCAACACGGGGCCGCTGAGGGACGCCTTTGCGAGATTATCAGCAATCTCATTTACTGTCACACTGCTGTGACCGGGAACCCATACTAAATGAACAAGGCTCAAATGCGGAGGAAGTAGGGATAAGAAAGTTGTTAAAATGGGACCGTCATCATGTGCAGCGAGGGACGAACACAAAGATAAAGAATCAGTAATTACTGCAACTGATGTAATAGAGGGGTCTAGCTTGCGTAGAGCAAGTACAACTGCTAGAAACTCTGCTTGAAAAATAGGGATGAAATCTGGAAGGCGCAGTGAAAAGGACCAGTCTAAATGCAATTAGATGGCTGCGGTTGCCGGAGAAACTTCGTACGGCACGTCACTAATTTGGCGGACAACACCACAATGACCGAGGTATCGGCGCAGTAATATTTCAGACGCCCCACGGCAATGAACTGGTGTCCAAAGCCACACATCGCCGCCTGTCTTGTACAGTGGTGAGCAGCCTTGTTTAGAGCACGCCGGCGGTGCTCTGCGGAGGAGGTCAGCGCCATCTAACGTTAGGCTCTGGGTTTGAGTTATGCATCCCGTTAGTATGCGCGGCAAAAACAGAGGGAAGCATGCTCATCGTTTCCTTGTCGATCCCTTGTCTCGCGAGTTCGTTTCGTGCCGCCAAGGGCGCATAGCCTGCATTTGCAACTCTGGGACGCGATGGCCAGGGCGTCACCATGCCGCCGTGTTTCACAAGTGTAACGAGATGGCCAGGCAAGCAAGCGCGAGTGATAGCGGATGAGCACGCGTTTCTACATCCAAGTTCCTTGATCTGTACGAATGCCAAATGCGGTGTCCCTTTTAGCTGATAACGCAGCGCAAAGATACGCCATCAAACAATACGCCTGCAACGCATGGTGCGTGTGGTAACGGGCAACATTATACGGACAAGACGAAAGCAGACAACTAACTAGGCCCAATTCTCGCACACGCAGTTTCATGCGTGTTGTAAACGCGCGACCACCCGATATCACTTGCTTGCTTAGACGTCTCGTGATTAGCGCGAAACACGTTGGTTTTCCGGCCGCTGTTAGATATATTCAGCGCAGCCCTGGCGGCGCGAAGCGCAAGCACTGAGCGGAAAGGATGCCGAGAACCCACGAGCAGGCATCCCTCCATTTTTTGATCCGCATGCGCTCGGGACGCATACCTCGAACCCAGAGCCTAACATTAGATGGCGCTGACTCACTCCGCAGAGCACCGTCGGCTCTAGACAGGGCTGCTCACCACTGTACGTAACAAATCGCAGTCCGAGGTTGAAAAGCGTCTACGTGCTGAAGGCGGTGCAATCGCTGCCTGGCCAGTTGACGTGCTTCTCCTGCACGCTGAACGAAGGCGGAGATGTCAAGTCAGTCTCTCGCTCACACTGAGGGTCGACGGGCAACATGGAGTCCAGAGAACTAATAACTGGACGACCGAAGGCAAGCTGGAAGGGCGTGAGCCGCGTTGTCTCCTGCAGGGCCGTATTATAAGCGAATGTTATATATCGGCGAATTTGGTGTCACGTTTTATGCTCCACGTCTACATACATGGACAACATGTCGGCCAGCGTTTTGTTAAGGCGTTCCACCAAGCAATTTGTCTGTGGGTGGTACGCCGTAGTACGCCTATGGCAGGTGTGGGTATGATCTAGGACTGCCATAGTCAAGCGGGCCGTGAAAGAAACTCCACGGTAAGTAATGATAACCGTGGGGCGCCATGACAAAGTACTATGTTGTTTACAAAAAACGTGGCTACTTTAAAGTAGACAGCAGTTTCGTTTGCAAGCGCTGTTGTCTAAGCGTACAGCGTCAGTAATCCGTCGCGACAGCAATACAACATTTTCCAGCCGTTGACTTCGGGAAAGGGCCAAATAGGTTGATCCCCACTTGTTGGAAAGGCGTCTTCGGAGGTGGTACGGGGAGAATAAATCCGGCACGCTTGAAGGGTGGAGACTTGCGGTGTTGGCAGTCGCGACAGGTCTTGCCGCTTGTCTGCATTGATGGAAGTAATTTGGGCTATCAGTACTTCTGCCAAATCCTTGCTAAGGTACAAGCGACTTCAAGGTGGCCGGAAGATGGTTCGTCGTGGCAAGCGCTCAAGATATCGTGTCGCAGCTGTGACGGCCGGGACTACGAGCGGAAAGGTTTCGGCATTTCTCTCGAAGCTGCGCTTGTAGAGGACGCCGTTTTCCAGAGTGAAAGATTGCAGCCCACGAAGGAAAACACAGGGAACACGGGGACCATCACAGACTTCCAGGCACGCGACGAGAGGCGCTAACTGCGGGTCTACCCATTGAAGCTGCGCCATATCGGTCGCGCTAACAGCACCAAGGAATGGGAAGTCTTCAATGATTTCCGGGGAAGCCAGGCCAACTGGCGCGCGTGATAAGCAATCCGCACTTGGTGCTTCCGCCCTGATTTGTACACGACCGTTACGTCGTACTCCTGTGAACGGAAGCTCCACCTCGCCAGCCACCCAGATGGGTCTTTTGTAGTGGCGTAGCCAGAAATTTTGATCGGGGGGGGGGGGGGGGGGGGGGCAGGCGTCTGCACGTGAAGAAACGCCAGGTGGTCAAAAATTAACCTGGAGCGATCCGATGGAGCAACCCAGTGGCTTGAGCGCACACCGAGGGAGAAATACTCCCCGAGCAGGACTTCGACGAACCTCAGCGAGGGGCCGGCAGCCCCACAAAACAAATATTTTTGCGACCAGCATTAGAGGAGAAAAGGGATCCCGTTAAAGGCTGTCTCCACGGCCGCCGCGAACTTGAAACGCAGGTTGCACCACCTGCCATATTGTTCACGCAGCCACACATTCAAGAAAATACTCGAGTTTCTTGTGCGCCACTATTTGCGCACTTCTCATTTGCTGAGGCTCACGAGGGAATTCATTAAAGCTGGTGCGCTGTCGCGCAACCCACTTTGCTGCACCTGTCAAAACATAGGCGTGGTCCCCAAAACCCGAGAGCGGAGCAATGGAAGACTGCTGTCTACCGACCCCTGTGAAAACCAACAATCTCTGTTACAGCGAACTCAACGGGGCAGCAGTGGCTAGCGGAGCCCGGGACTAAGGGCAACCGGCCATTGATTAAAAGAGGAGGAGCTCGACAGAGACGACTCCTGGGGCTACAGCCAAAGAGACAACATCGCTGAAGATGCCCCGAAAACCGCAGAGAGCAATAAAGATTTCTCCCCCTCCTCCACCCTTTCCGGCTGCGGCTTGATCGACCACTTAGAGTGGAATGAACACTGTGTCTTCTCTTTCATCACGAACTGTTTTGGGCAGCACACGCTGTCTTAAGACGAACCGGAAGAAACTGAATGAGCTACGCGCATTTATCTGTCATAAGCTCTGAAAAGCTCAGAAATCCGAGCCCAAAATTACTGATGAATCATTCGGCGCAAAGTAGTATCGTGTGTACACCCATACACGTGATAAATTTCTCTTCCCAGCGAGTAAACTGTTAAGGCACTGTAATATCAGTGACGAAGAAGCACATAATCCAATAAATAAACATGACAAAAGTTGTTGCCGCATGGTTTTGACTCTTTAAAGAAATGAGAGACGACATGAAGACCAGAATAATCAAGGTGCATCGCAAGTTCACGAAGAAAAAAGACAGCCGTGCACGGATTAACACCACGTGCAAGTCTCTTACAATGCAAGGTTAGCACAGGATGGCACTACGATAAATATGCAAAGAAATGACGTCACGTTCGCACATTGAAGGAATACCCCCTTCATCAAAAGCTAAAATTACAACAGCTCTAAAATGCATAGTTCATAAAAGCCACGTATGATGTGAATGTGCTCGGCGATCTTTAATACCCAGGGCCAAAGTGGGATGAAGTACCCCGAGATAACATGCAAAACGTGAATGAAATATGGTCCGACCACTGGCACCGTATGAAAAATGCAGGCACTAAAGATGCAACAACGACCACACCCTCTTACAAGAATGAGCTAAAATACGAAAAGCGGCGACAACAGAATTATCCTTTCCACCGACCGAAGCTGGAGGCATATAGGAATCCCTACAACGATATCTCGCAAACGACGTAAGGTTCTGCCGAAACTCAAGAGCACTGCAGTTCGCTGTTTGCTCCAAATAGGTGCTATCTGTCCAAATCTGCACGATAGGGATGCAAATGTAAAGTTAATCAGCCTGCTTTTTGTGAAAGCATGTTGTCCTTTAGTGCCGCGGTTTCTTCAAGCCGATGAACGTTGTCATAGCGCAGTCTGGTGAGCACGGTGCATTCGAAAGAAAGGCACCACCCTCGAAGTCCTTCCCTTCACCCGGGCAGCTGAGTCGCCAACATCGAATCCAGGTCACCCGATGCTCATGGTGATCTTCATCCAAGTAGTGCGCATGGACAGTTTCAAGCAGCGGTAGGCGCCTTGACAGCTCTGAAATCGATTCCTGAGCGCAGCCACTTGCTTCGAAACCGGAAACGATACGCAGTGTCCATAGACCCAACACGCCTGCGGTGCCGAGTTCGCTGCAGACCGCACTCAGGGCCACGTTGGGACTCCACAGGGTCAGACACCGCAAGTGCCCACTCGAACTGAAGCACGCAAAGAACTGTCGTTCATCACAGGAAGTCATGCCCTTCTCTAGCCAGGTTAGACGAAGGCGCACCAAGTTACACTCAGCCAAGAATTTGTAGCACCCCAGACCGTAGAAAGACAACAGCGTAAGGCTCTGCAGCCTAGTCCCACGATGCAAAGCGGAGAAAGTGTGTCTGTTGATAGCAGTAAAGGGCAGAGAACACACAGGACATCCCGAAGAAGCAGAGCTCCTGCTGTCTCCGCTGCCACGTCAAGCTCTTCAAGCATTGCGCAGGAAGCGGCGAGGTGTTGCAGAGACGCGTCTGTCTGGAGGCTACACTGCGGAAGGGCGATGGCTCGAAGCAGAGGAAGGGCTTGCGATGGGAATATCTGGCACAACTCTGTGCCACACTCGAAATGAACCCAGCTGAAGTTCAGCTCGGTAAGGCTGTTGCATGCGTACAGAAACATGTTCAAAGGCGAAGAGAACGCCCGGCTGACATAATGGCTCCGAGGGCCAACATACGCCCACCCCAAGGAAGGGAGGAAAACGATCGTCAGCGACCGCAGCCTCTGCAACCACGGTCGACAAGCCACTTCTGCCAGCTGCGATGGCGCGTCGGGGCAGCATACGACGCAGAATATCAAGTCCTCTTCGGGAATTGATAGCTCTGACGAAGCGACGACGTCCTGCAGTAGTACGCACGTGCAAGAGGCAACCGGGTGCATGCGAAAAGTGACGTTCCCGAATACGGCAGAAGTGATGCAGTGGGCTGGCAGTGGCATTCGATGTTCCAGCACAATCGCGATTAGCCAATCATCATTTTCCGAGAACCCCTGGCTAGTGTAGGCGAAGCTTCGCAACATCCAGTCGGGATCAATCAGACTCAAGCATGCGGATAGCGTGTCATATTTCTCTGCGAAGCGTGCGTGGACGTGTAGGTGTTCCAGGCTCACACAGCGTGTCTCGATTCTCTTGAGGAGGTCAAAGCTTGCACGGTGTTTATCGATTTCTACGTACATGCGGCGTAATTGTGGCACGACGTCATTCTCCGCGGCGGCGATATCGTCGAACCTGTCTAAGTAGGTTTGCTCATCGAGAAGCGACCATTCTAGCCGGACCAGGGAGGCCATCGATGTGGTGAGGATGTCGAAAAGGTGCCGGGGACTTAGAATGCAGTTCACGCAGTACAGCTCCGACAGGTGTACGCATGCAGAGAGTGCATGGAATACCTGTTGAGGGACAGCCATCAAGCAGCCGGTGAGACGCAGAGTCCTGACAGAACGTGCATCACAACGCTGTTAATGGCGATCCAGGGCAGACGCATCCGAGTGACGGCTCAACGTAAGTGTTCGGCTAAGCGTCGGCATGTGCCAAACATCCCAGTGGGCCACATCGCTCTCTTGAAGGGCCTGGAGTGACTCGACGTCGAGGTAAACAACAATGCTCAGCCAAACATCGACGGGAAGAAAGAAGTATTCCGGATGGGACGAATACTCAGACATCTTCTCTCGTATGCAGCACGTCAAACTCTGATGCTACGAGTATAGCTGGCCGGATCTGGAACTGTTGCTCCGGCGCCCGCAGCTGGCTAGGGCAGGCAGGAAGTGCACTGTGATTCGACTCCAAGGTGGTTCTCAGATAGCTAGTCACCCAGCACAGGTATTTACAGCGATGACATCAGCCGATAGCTTGAGTTGCTGATAACGCGTTGAAGGAAGCGGCATCTGGCCACGGTAATATTTCAATCGCAATGAAGATACCTCGCCCAACTTGCGAACGGATCTGCTTGTAGCAACCTCGATAACAATGTTACGTCGCTTGCTTAACATGTGCATAATACACAAAATATAACTCCGTGAACACATTTCGAATTCTAAGACGACAGGATCGCAAGCATGCGAGCACGTAAGGCTGGATTTCTACTCATACTGCAGACCGTCGCTGCTGGCTTCGCAAGGCTTTCCCGGTAAAGCATAAACACGTGCCCGCTTTACGTCGCACTTGTCCAGTGAGAAAGCATCCTTTGCCGGAGGCATGCTGTGTTCTGATTTCTTTAAATCCCAGTGCCTGGCAATGACGGCTGGAAGGGGAGGAGAGCGGTAGCGGGCACCTCCCAAAGAGTTGTGCCGAGCGGTTCCTTCAAAGTCCGAGGAGCAGATTTTATTCGCTAACAAGGAAACCCGGTGGTGTAACGGCCGTAAATCGTGCACAGCTCCGCTGTTTGTCACGCTCTAGTCTGCACGTTAGGACAGCCAAGTTGTTGGACATATCAGCAGGGTCGTCGGTAACGGCGGGGTATTCCAGCTGAGGAAGGAACGAGACACTCTCACGAGCCGCGTTGTGAGCTACCTTGAAACCTCAGCTGCATTCACACGGCATGGGCAGATCTTCATTAATAAGATCACCGCCGATGCCACCTACACGCCAAACATCATTCGTAAATGGCTTAGCGGCGCTTGCTTGCATCAAGGGGCCAATATTGACGTTAGAAGTGCCCGTACTTTGGCTGTATGTGTCGTGCTGACCTGTACCACATAGCTTGGCATTGGTCAGAGTTCCGCAAGGGACGCGACGGCCTCCTCGCCATGCAAGGTTTTGCGACCGATGGGGAGGAATTTCGTGCATTGACCAGAGCCGGAGCTAACGGCATCTGGGAAGATATTGGCAAATAAGCTAAGATAGGTTGCCTCTAAAAAGCTGTGTAGAGCGTGGCTAGACCACGCATGCCGTCCGTTCATTTATCAGTAGACCCATGGTTTTCCGTTTCTTAACAACCCAATTCCCCAAAAAATGGCCTCGAGGCTCCTTTTCTAAATAAACAGCTCATTCATTCATTTGCTAAGAAATTATTTAAGATCTTAGTTCCTCCACGCAATTTTCCGTCAAGATAATTTGCAAACCTCTCGTCGAGATTCGGCGAGAATTGCTTCGAAAGCATCACGCAGGTAAAAAAAAATGTTAATGTTTTAACTTTGTTAAAGTTAAGCCGATTAGGAGAGCAAGCTGCTGGGCTTGTTGGTAATGCATGTTGTTTAATAGTAAGCGCAAAAAACGTAGGAGGGACGGAGTAGGGGACACAAGCTTTCGTGAACGTGTTTATGTGTCTCCTAATCCGTCCCATTACGTTCTTTGCGGCTCCTAGTAAACAACAAGCCGAGTAGGACGTGCGAAAGCACTCGAGGCAACACCGCCTCAAAGAGAGCTGCATGAAATAGCACGGTACAAGCCGCGCTCAGCAATCGCCGCCGCGCGGCTGCTCGCAGCATTCCGGCGCCTATGGCTCATGCGTGTCAGGAGCGGTGACGGCGGAGCGCGCCGGCGACAGAAACCGAATAGTCCGTTTCTTGGAGCAAAAGCGGCGCGCAGACGAAGAGGGGGAACATGTGAGAAGAGGCAGCTGCGCGGCCGGTCTACGAGCCTCCCCAACTCATCCTACCCCTTTCGCAGTGGTGCTGCTTGATCCTGCGGCGGAGGTGGTGAGCGCTCGGAGCGGGGGGAGGTCGGGGGCATTTCTGCTGCTTGACCTAAACCCCCTCCCCCTCCTCCGCGCCTTTCGCGTCACAGCTGTCGTTCCTTTGACACCCCCCCCCCCCTCCATACTTAATAGACGCTAGCTACTGCCCTCAGTCACCCCTGATGAAGGAGGCGAGTCGGCTTCGAAACGTTGGGTTAAAGTTAATTTTTTTGGTTGGAGTTGTGCAGTTGATTATAAATGATACGGGGAGTAGAATGAGGCACGCGGGTGGGGGGGGGGGGGGGGGGGCGGTTAATCGCGTTGACGAAGCAGCTGCACAAGGGCTCCGCCGCTGGCTCGTAAAATGTCAGAGGTTGATGCTTCACTTATAACTCCGGTTTTTGAGCTTCGATAGCGAACTAGCGCTTTCGCGCCACAATATTGCCTACATCAACCCCCTTCCCCACACGACTGCAAAGATCCTGGCGCCGTTCGTGGGGGTTCATTTGATTTTACTTAGGTTCCGCGCTCAGTAACACGCTATATACTTTATCTTTAAAACTGCCAGCAGCTTGCCTCGTGCCCAAGTCAACCTCCAAATTGTCTTCAGAAAACGACAGTAAAATTTTTCTCTCTAGCTGATGCCTCCATAGGTGGCTGTCACTATTAACAGCTTCTCGCAGGCTGATCTGACACCAGCACTGGAGAGACAGGCCACAAAAACAACAGGGTGGTCTCGGCACTGCATCCGTGTGCGGCCTGTATTTGCTCTGCTGTCTGCAGGCGTAATTACAGAGGATAGCGCTGAAAGTGACTTTGGTGTGGTTCGTTGAGATTTAACGCGACCTTCCTTTTACTCCATTCCAAGCTGAGCCACCGCTGTAGATCCGTAGTTATGGTGCTCAGCTGCTTTTTTATTTGAACTGCCACGGGGGGCGACGTCCAACCGCAGATGAAGCCGAGCGCTGGAAACGTGAAGAGCTGACAGCGTCGCTAAACTTCTCACACGTGCCGTTGGCGACGCCAATGTCGCGAGCGCTCTCTTTTTCTTCTCACCAAACCGCTTGATCTTCATCATCATCAGCATAATTCTATGGAGTGTAGATTCCTGCCCCACACTGGCATTTTTGCCTTCTTTTCTTAAAATTCAAAACGTCGACGTTCCACCTTCTTGGCAGCCATCAAGGAGTTCCATCACACTTTGATATCCATTTTCTGAATTTAGTCACCACCATTAGCACTGCTAATTCCACTGGAGGGCAGTTAGAGCACCTGCTATGACACTGCTGAGGCCACCCTATACATCTACGCATAAGATGAAATGATCTATCCAGAATGTACTACACAGCCTGTAGCCTAGGACACGTCATGTGACTATTTTTCATTGTGTAGGCTTGAATAAACCGAAGTGATTTTGGAAGAGTGGTAGCCTTTCTTCGTGATGTCGGAAGGTGTGCTGTGAGGCTCGCTTTTCGTTTCAATTTTCCACCATTGCATTCATTTTAGGTGCATTTTCAAGTAATTCGTTGGTAATATTGCCAAGTACTGGTTACGGGAATCCAGTCTTTGAGGAAGACGGCGAGAAAGTGGTTCTGTTTCTACGTTAGACATGCGCCTAAAATCGACTGAATAACTCTGCGCTGGCGAAAGCAACAAGCCTGCTCGGCGGTCGCAGAACAGAATGCCCGCTGCTCTCTTCCGTGCTTAATTTAAAGCTGATAGATAAGTTTTGAGATACGGTGTGCAAAGTTACTACAACATTCTGGAACAACATATAATCGGTCCGCCTGGATGTGATCAACCCAGATAATTCACGTCTCGTCTTGCATCACAAACAAAGCGATAAAACCGCTTGTTGGCGCGTATGAAGAACTATCGAACAGTACATGATTTCCGGCAATACAGATATTGTAAGAAAACAGTGGACTCTGAGAGATGCTGCGCAATTGTGTATTGTTTGGTATTGTTTTATATTTTTTAATGTCTCAAAGCGACTCGGGCTATGAGGGACGCCGCAGTGGAAGGATTCGCAAAATTTCACTCACCCGATGTCCTTTAGCTTGCACCGACATCCACAGTACACGGGCCTCCAGCGTATAATCATTGTCATCACCCTGACTACGCCCAAAACGGGGCAAAGGCCTCTAGCTCCTATGTCTCTCCAATTAACCCTGTCTTTTGCCAACCGTGCCCACCATATGCCCGCAATCATCCTTATCTCAATCGGCCAACACTCTCTGCGGCCCCCTTATACGATTCTATTCCCTTGGAATAAACTCCGTTACCCTTAACGACCAGCGGTTATCCTCTGTTCCTATAACATGCCCTGCCCAAGCCCATTTCTTCCTCTTGATTTCGACTAGAATGTCATTAACCCGCGTTTGTTCCCCCATCGACTCCGCCCGCTTCCGGTACCGTAACGTTACACCTATTATTATTTTTCCATGCCCGTTGCGTTGTTATTAACTTGAGGTGAACCCTTTTCGATAATCTCCACGTTTCGGCCCCGTAGGTGAGTTATACCGAAAAGATACAGCTGTTGTACACTTTTCTCTAGAGGGATGTTGGTAACCTGCTATTCATGATCTGAGAGAACCTGCTATATGCGCTCCTCCCCATTCTTAGTCTTTCTAGTTATTTCCGTCACCTGATGGGGATCAGTGGTCACTACCTGCCCTAAGTAGACACATTCCTTTACCACTTCCTGCCCCCCCCTCCTGTGGCTCAATGATTATGGCGCTCGGCTGCTGACCCGAAAGACGCGGGTTCGATCCTTGCCGCGGCGGTCGAATTTCCATGGAGGCGAAATTCTAGAGGCTCGTGTACTGTGCGATGTCAGTGCGCGTTAAAGGACCCCAGGTGGCCGAAATTTCCGGAGCCCTTCACTACAGCGTCTCTCATAGCCTGGGTCGCTTTGGGAGGTTAAACCACCTAAAACCATAAAACTTTACCACTTCCAGCATCTCGCTACCGATTGAAAACTGCAGTTCTCTTGCTAGACTGTTGAATATTATTTTGGTTTTCTGCATGGCCTCCATCGAAATGCGACCGCCGCGGCCGGGATCGAACATGCGTTTTTTGGGTCAGCAGCAAAGCTCCATAACACTAGCCGTCGCGACGGTTGCGATTGTGTCTATTTATAGCCTGCTCCTGCACTGTAAAATCTTAATTGTAGAATGTTGCCTGCGATCGCACCGGCTATGTAGTTACGGAGGGCTCAGAAAAGCCAAAGTATGCTCCAGGCATTTCAAAACTCTGACAGTAATTATTTATGTTGCGCGACATATGCCATAATGTGGAAACTACGTGAACTGGAGGGTTTATTCACATTTTCTGGGCTTGTAATAGTGCGAGTATGGGCTGCCGCAAGAGCGCGGAAAGAGAATTGTGCGCTGCCCAGAGTGCATATTCAAGGGTCATGCGTCTATCTTGCTCTTCGCTGACTTTCTTGCTGTGTTAAGAGATGCGTCTCACTCTGCCCCAGTGGCTTCATCATGCCAAGTTCTGCGGCATGCTCTGAAGATCTTCCTGGGTGCTTGATCCCCGGAGCTGTAATTCCAGAAGAACATCAATAAGCACAAGGCTCCTCATGGACAATAAGTGTACATTCAACATTAGCCGAAATATGTAAGCAGCATGAAAGACTTCCTCTACCACCGTTCTCGAAAAAAGCCCTGTCCTCCTGTGGCATTATCCGCCACTGTATTCCAACAAACTTCTAAGCTACATCCTCCCACTAGAGTTCAGGCCAGCCCCGACAACGTTTGCATCCCTTGGTGTCCGCTGTAGGACTTCAACCAATCACCGGCTAGCGGCTTTGTGCACAAGTCGTGAAATGCCAGTCATTTCTTGCACTTCTGGTTCTCTAAGACATCGTAGGCGGCGTTCCGCTGAACTGCCATCTCTTCTCGGCGCTTGTGCGAGGTATCTATGTTGGCCATGAAGGAATGACTGGCATGCAAGGCCTTTTACTGTCATTTTATGTGGACGGCAACAGCTTAAAAATTTGCGCTTGCAGTTTAGGTTAGCTGGCTGCTCCGTTCAGGCCACTGGGTACTATAGTGTACAAGAATCCTGGAAAATATGTCGCGTGGTCGTAAACAGAGGAAGTTTCAGCGATGGCCGCTTGGAGCAACACGTGGTGGCGCTGCGGGCAGAAGTGCTCTTATCGTGGAGAACATAGCTTTGTATGCCGTATAATAATAATTGGTTTTTGGTGGAAAGGAAATGGCGCAGTATCTGTCTCATATATCGTTGGACACCTGAACCGCGCCGTAAGGGAAGGGATAAAGGAGGGAGTGAAAGAAGAGAGGAACAAATAGGTCCGTAGTGGAGGGCTCCGGAATAATTTCGACCACCTGGGGATCTTTAACGTGCACTGACATCGCACAGCACACGGGCGCCTTAGCGTTTTTCCTCCATAAAAACGCAGCCGCCGCGGTCGGGTTCGAACCCGGGAACTCCGGATCAGTAGTCGAGCGCCCTAACCACTGAGCCACCGCGGCGGGTATGCCGTATCCATCGCCACAATTTCTGAGCGGCGATCGTTCTGGCGGCCATGGTAGGCACTAACTTGTAAATTTAATTTTATTACGTATTGAACATTTCTCCCGGCCCACTGCGTCACGATTCTTGGCGACTAATCACAGTTGTTCTGCAACACTGGAGGAAGTGCCGAAATGAAGTCTAACACAAACAGTGATTATATAGCTGCGCCCAGCGCAGTCACAATACACAGTGTGTTTCAGCTACGACTTTATATAATTTCTGAAAATAGGCTTTTTGAGTTGGAAGAGTGCTTTTCCGGCATAGCATTATGAGCGGTGTAATAGATGAGAATGCCGCTCAGACCAGAATACTAGCAGTCTGGTTTATAATTATTGAAAAGTTAACTTATAACTAATACAGTCAGCCTACTTAATCATCAAGGGGCGTGTAGCCCACCGTAAGTATTATTCATATCAGTTTTTGGAATAAAGAAAACGCGGTTACCCTCGGCGCTGTGGTCGAACAAACTTAGATATTTCGACGAGCTTTTCCTTAGCCTTAGCTGCTTATACGCCACTTACCCCAACACAACAAAACACAAAACATTTGTAGTGTTAGATCGATAGCCTCGGCGCAAAACTATAAAGCCAAGTGAGCTGTTGCAAATTCGCGCGCAAACTTGGGTTCACGCGAAAAGAAAACCGCAACACGTTGCATGGGCGCGCGACACACCAACCGCGAGCAAAAAGTGGAAAAACGCCGCCTTCGCGAGCATGCTGTCTACACAGTCTCCACGAGCACTCTTTCTACGCAGCAATCGGATACAGGCACAAAAAGCAGCCAAATTGAACTGCGGAAAAGCTGTTTACATGCGCGCCGGAAACATACTGAGATGATTATCTCGCACAACCCGGCTAGCGCTTTGCGGCGTTGGAGATTTTCTCAGCCAGGCTGTCCGTAATTCGTGCTAAGTGTGCTAACGGCTGTACGTTCAAAAACAATCATGAGCGATCTACTATGCACAGAGCAAGTTTATTACTCTTTGACACACTCAAGTACAACAGTGTAAGCAATTCGAAAAAAAACAATTTAGATCACTTCAATACGGCAATAAAGAACCAGAAGAGTCCAAACTGGCTCTTAGAGCCAAATGGTCGTGAACAAATTACGTAAATAAAAATAAGTAACACTCAAATGCTCAAAGCATCACTCTACTCATAGAAGACTAGAGCAGGAGAGGGGAAGGGTCAGTGTTTTACGCCAACGACGTCGATTCTCTCCTGGCATCTGTTATGACAGCAAACGCCACTTCGCCTTCTGTTGCTAACTGGTCAGACAAGTATTTCCATATAACAAGGCACAGGTCCTGCAGGATCGGAATCATAGCCCGAGCAGGGATTCGAAGAACTTCAGCAGGGCATTCCCAAAGCCAGAAAACAGATATTGTTACGGCCAACACTGGACTATCACACGGGCAGCGTTGACACCTGGCTCCCCCGCCGGCGCGAACTTGAAACGCCCCTTTCACGAGCCGCCATTTTCCTGTGCACCACAGTTTGTGCACTGCTCATTAGATGTACGTTGGAGGATAGTAATGTTTCTGTACTCCCTCTCACGCCTCAACGTTGTTACAGTCACCCCCTCCATTCGGTCCAGATGTGGTTTCCTCCTCCAATAAAAGCGAAGTAAATACTGCGTCTTCCCTTTCATCAGGAATAATTATTCCAGCGCAAGCTATTTTATCACGCCTCGGAAGACACTGAATGAGCTAGGCATGTTTATCTCTGATATAAGCCACGAACACCTCCCAAATGCCTGTCCGCAACAATTCTTGAATGTTTGAGCAGTATTGCCCATTCGCCCATACGCAACCTATATCGATCCTCGCAGGGAAAAAATTGACTATAAGGTCGTGCAAAGCCAGCGATCAAAAAGCAAAAGACCTTAAAAAATCGGCAGCAATGCTCGTTGGTGTAGAGTTTGAATATTTAATGCAATGAGTAATAAAATCAAGACCCACCAGGTAACGCAGTGTCAGCAGTTCATACAGTAAAAACCACTGTGCAAGGGTTGAGAGAGCTTCCAAATCTCTTTGTGAGAAAATACAGCACAGCATTAACGCACGCCAGCTCACTTCATGTTGACACTACACGAAATGTGGAAAAAAATTACATTGTTCACACACCAGACGGATACGCCCCCTAAAACAAAAATTAAAATCACAACAGCTTCAAACACCATAGTGCGTAAAAGCCACACACGATAAAAAAAGCGCTGGGCGATATTTAACCCGAAGGGTCAAAGTAGGACGAGATCCCGAGACATGACATGTAATAAAGGAGTGAAACATGGTCCAGGCAATGGCACGGTACGATAGATGATGCCGCTAATGGTGAATCAACCACACCTAATGGTGCAGCAACGGAAAAAAATCCGAAGAGCGGTGATGGCCAAAATCCCTCAATCACCGAGATAAGGCTATTCGTGCAGCCATATCTCGTAAGAGGCGTCAAGCTGTGCCGAAAGTAAAGCGCACCGCTGTCCCCAGTTATACACACATGCAAATCTGCACGATATGGATACACAAGAAGCTAAACCTGTATTTCCCCCAGCACGGCTGCACTGTCAAGAAGTGCTGTTCTTTAATGCCGCGGTTTTTTCAATCCGATGAACGTTGTCATACTGAAGTCTGGTGAGCACGGTGCATTTGGAACAAAGGTATCGTCCTCGATGTCCTCCCTTTCACCCGTTCAGCTGAGTCGCCAACATCGAATCCAAGTCAAACGGTGCTCACAGCGGTTAACCAAGAAGTGCGCATGGACAGTTTCAAGCAGCGGTAGGCGCCTTGAAATCTCAGAAATTGTCTCCTGAGCGCATTCACTTGGTTCGCCCCTGGAAATCATACACAGTGTCCGTAGACGCAACATGCCTGCGGTGCCTAGTTCGCTGCAGACAGCACTCAGGGCCACGTTGGGAGTGCACAAAGTAAGTGAACGCAAGTGCTCACTTGAACTGAACCATGCGACGAACGATCGACCATTGCAGCATTTCAAGCTCTTCTTTGGCCAGGACAGACGCAGATGCATCAAGTTACACTCATCCAAGAATCAGTAGCACCGAAGGCCGCACAAAGAAAACAGCGTAACCCTCTGGAGCCTTGTTCCACGGTTCAAAGCGGAGAACGTGTCCCTGTTTATAGCAGTAAAGTTCAGAGAACACACAGGGCATTCTGAACGAGCAGAGCTATTGCCGTCACCGCCGCGCACGTCAAGCTCTTCCAGCATGGCACAACAATCGGAAAGGTGCTGGAGAGAGGCGGTGGTTTGCAGGCTGCACTTCTGAAGGGCGATGGCTCTTAACACAAAAAGGGCTTGCGATGCGAATATTTCGCACAAATCCGTACCACACTTGAAATGAACCAAGCTCAGGTTGAGCTCCGTCAGGTTGTTGCATGCGAGGAGAAACGTGCTCAAAGGCAGAGAGCATGCCGAGTTCACGTAATGGCTTCGACATCCTACGCCATTCAGCCCAGAGGCGGGAAGGAAGATTATTGTCAGCGACTGCAGCCGGCGCAGCCACGGCCGATCGGCCACTTCTGCCAGCTGCGTTTCTGCGTCGGGGCCACATACGACGCAGCAAATCAGCTCCTTTTCCGGAATTGATAGCTCTGCCGAAGCGATGACTTCCTTCAGAAGTACATATGTGCAAACAACAACCGGGTGCATGTGATAAGTGACGTTGCCGAAAACGGCAGATGTGCGGCGCAGGTCCGGCAGTAGCACTCGAAGTTCCAGCGCCATGGCGAGCAACAGTTCGCCATTTTCCGAGAAGTCCTGGCAAGTGTAGGCGAAGCTTTTAAGCATACACTCGGGATCATCCACGTTCCAGCAGGTGGCTAGCGCATCATATATGTTTGCGTGGAGTGCGCGAACGTGCAGGTGTTCCAGGCTCACGCAGCGTTTGTGGATTCTCTTGAGGAGCTCACAGCTTGCAGAGTCATCCTCCACTTCTACGTACATGTGGCGTAATTTCGGCACGACTTCATTCTCCGAGGCGCCAATTTTGTCGAACGTCTCGCCGCAGGTTTGCTCATCAAAAAACGACCATTCAAGTCGGATCAGCCTGGACATTGATGTTGTGAGGCTGTGGAAAAGACGCCGGGGGCTTAGAATGCAGTTCACGCAGTACAGCTCCTCCAAGTTTGCGCATACAGACACTGCCTGGAATACCTTTTCAGGGGCAGCCTTTAGGCAACCGGTGAGACGCAGAATCCTGACAGACCGTGCATCACAAAGCTGTAGGTGGCGAAGTAGAACAGACGCATCCGAGTGACGGCTCAACATAGCAGTTTGGCTAAGTGTCAGCATGAGCCAAATAGCCCGCTGGACCACATCGCTCTCTTGCAGGGCTTGGAGTGACTCGACGTCGAGGTTAACCACAATGCTCAGCCAAACTTCGATAGGAAAAATGAAGTATTCCCGCTCGAACGGAGACTCAGGCATCTTCTCCCAGAAGCAGCAGGTCAAACAATAATGTGTCTGGCCGGATCTCAAACTCTGGCGCCTGCGCCGGCAACTGGCTGTTGAATTCGGTAAGTGCGCTGTCCTTAGACGGCAGACTGCTTGTCAGACAGCAAGCAGCGCAACACACGTGTTTACAGTGGCTACATCAGCGGCTAGCCTCAGGAATGCTGATAATGTTTAGAAGGGAGTGGCCTCCTAGTCTGGCAAATACAATATTTCGGTCACAATGAAGATCCCTCGCCCTACTTGTGAACGGATGTTTTAGTAGCAGTCTTGATAACGTAATCTGATGGCGATTGCCTAATGTGGGCATACACGTCGAATATAAAACTCCATGACAGCACGTTTTGAAAACTAACGCGACGAGATCGCAAGCATGCGGCGATGTAGGGCGGGATCTGTTGCTCATCAAGCAAACCGTCTTCTCGTCTACTTCGTACGGCTTTTTCGGTGGAGCATGAAAGCGTGTGCGCTTAAAGCCACACTTGCCGTCCAGTGAGCCAACACAATTTACCGCAGGCACTCTCTGTACTGACATGTTTCGGCACGAGCGGCTACCAGTGATGGCGGCAAGGGGACGCGAGCGGTGGTAAGCACCTGCAGAAAAATCTGCCGAGCACTTCCTCCCGTCTCTGACGAGGAGACTTTCTTCTCTAACAAAGGCTTTAAACCTCAGAGTTGCTCCATGCAACATTCTGTAAAGATAATTTGCGGAGCTGTCGATGGGCTTCAGCGCAAATTGCTATGAAGGCAGCAGGCCGGCCAAAAAGTGGTTAAAGTTTTAAATTAAGTTAAACCGAGTAGGACGTGCGAAAGTACTTGCGGCAACGCCGCCTCAAATGGAGCTGCATCTCAAGACACGGCCCCGAGCAGCGCTCGTCCCTCGCCGGCGCGCGGTTGTTTGCATGACTCAGGCGCTAATGGCTGTCGCCCGTCAGGAGCGGAAACGGCAGAGCGCGACGGCGACGCAAGGCAGAGTCAGTTTCCTGCATCAAAAGCGGAGGGCAGACGGAGAGAGGGAACATGTGAAAAGAGGCAGCTCCGCGGCTGCTATACGAGCCTCCCACTCTCGCCACACTCAAGCTACATCTTGAGCTGCGGCAGAGGTGGCAGAGGCAGAGTGGTGGGAGACTGCATTTCGGTGGCTTGCCGCGGGGGGGGGGGGGGGTGCCGGTTGCACGATTTGAAGGAGCAGGTGCACAAGGCCTCTGCCGCTGACTCGTAAAAGGTCGAATGTTGAGGTTTCACTTTTACCACCGGTTTGACTAGTGGTTTCGAGTTATAATATTGTCTACCACACCCCTTCCCTACCCCACTGCAAACATCATGGCGCCGTTCCTGGTGTCTGGTTTGATTTTACTTTATTAAAGCGCACACTGACGCTGCTATGTTAACCAAACGACCTGCTTGCCTCGTGCCCAAACTAATGCCCAAGTTAGCTTCGGAAGACGAAACAATTTTGTCCTTCTCTCTGATGCCGTAATAGGTGGCTGCCACTAGTAAAAACCTCTCCTACAGTGATCTCACACCGACATTGCACCTACGGGCTCCATGGAGGCTGTAGTGCTAGCTTACCAAATTTAAGCCTCGGTAACCTCACCTGCCATGGTTCAGAACAGCTTGATGAAGCAGGCAGGGGAACATCTGAGTCGCTAGTCCAAGAACAGCTACAGGGGACCACTCTTAACCGCCAATGAAGCCGAGAGCTTGAAACGTGAAGGGCTGACAGCGTCGCTCAAGTTCCGACACGCGCCTTACGCGACGCGAATGTCGCGTGCGCTCTATTCTTCTCGCCAAACTGCTTTACTATCATCATGATGACCATAATTCTATCGAGTTGAGTATTCTGCCCCATACTGGCGTTTTTGGCGCTTCTTGTATATAAGTTTGAAACTTAACAGAAGATTCAAAGCGCCAAAATTCCATCTTCTTAGCAGCATTCGGCTATCACACTTTGATAGCCAATTGCTAAGTTTAGTCAGCAGCCTCTGCACAGCCAATTCCACTGGCGCGCAGTTAGAGCACCTGCTATCACTCTGCTGTGGCCACCCTTTACGCAAACGTTGAAAGAAACAGTCCAGAATATTTCATGTAGCCTGTAGATAAGGCTACGTCATGTGATTAATTTTCCTCGTGCAGAGCCTCAAGAAACAGAAGTGCTGTTGAAGTTGCGGTGGCCTTTCGGCAAGATGTAGGAATATCTGCTCTGAGGCCCACTTTTCACATTTAATTTCCACCATTGCATCCACGTTATTCACTGTTAATATTGTCCCGTAGTGGTGACGGGAGTCCCGCTAATAAGGAAGAGAGCGAAAAGGTGCCTCTAAACTTATACTGTTCATTGGGCTTACCTGCGCCTCAATGCACTGAATCACTCCTCCATCAAAATGGGACCGCCGCGGCCAGGTTCGACCCCACATCTTTTGGGTCAGCAGCCGAGCATTAAAAACACTGAGGCAGCGCGGCGGTTGTTGTTGTGGATTGTGATAGTCCACGCTCGCTACGCGCTGCAAAATCTAACTTGTAAAATATTGCCTGCTGTCGCACTGGCCATGTAATTGTGGTGTCCACAGAAGACCAACAGTGCGCCCAAGGCATTTCAGAACTCTAGTTGTAATTACCGATGTTTAATGCCACAAACCATGAGGTGGTAACTGCGCGAACTGATAGCATTTATTCAGATTTTCTGAGCTTGCAATGGCGCGAGGTATACGGGCTACAACTTGAGTGAGACAAGAGAGTTGTGTGCTGCCGAGAGTTCCTATTCACCGGTCATGTGTCAGCCTCGCTGTTCGTTGGCTTCCACGCTTTCCTTCTAAGCTACCGAAATGCGTCTAGCATTGCCCTAGTGGTTCGCCGTGGGAAATTCTGCCATAAACTCTGAGCGCCGCTTCCAGGGGTGCTTGCTCCCCAGAGCCGTAATTCCAGGAAAACTTCAAGAAGCACAAGACTCCCCATCAACAATGAGAGCTCGACAACAGCAACCAGAATACGTCCGCTGCATGAAAGGCTTCCTCTACCACCGCACTCGAAAAAGCCCTTTCCTGTACGATTATTCGCCACTCCATTACAACAGACGTCTAAGCTGCATCCTCCCACTGGACTTCGGGCCAACTCCGATACGTTTGCATCTCTTGGTGTTCGTTGTATACTTCTAGCAAACCATCGGCTAGCGGCTTTGCACACAAGTCGTGAAGTCCGAGTCATTTCTTGCACTTGTGGTTCTCTAAGACATCGTAGGTTGGTGTTCCGGTGAACTGCCCTATTTACTGGGCGCTTGTACGAGGTATCTATGTTGGCCATAAAGGGATGACTGGCATGGGGGGCGATTTACTGGGATTTTGAACCGACGCGTAGAGATTAAAATTTTGCCCTGGCAGGTGGTCATCTGGCTGGTCCGTTCAGCATTCTTTCGACGAGTTACCTGTACCGCAGAGGTTACTTTGCCTGCAAGTATCTCGAAAGCGCAAGTATTTTGGCGCGATGTAACTAAGGCTTCTTTGGTCACAGAGCCGAGTGTAACCGCGTTTTTTTTAATTCTAAATAATGATATGGATATTACTTACAGTGGGCTAATGCCTTGCAATAATTAGGTAGGCTAGCAGTACTAGTTAAATAGTTAACCCTTCAATATTAGTTAACTAGGCTGCTATTTAGCACGTCTTAGCTATTTTCTGATGTAATCTACCGCTTACAATGTCAAGCAGAAAAAAGCAGTTCATGACTCAAAAATCCTATTTTTAAAAGTTGTGTGAAGTCTTACGTGAAACACACTGTATATAGAAACAGTGAGTAGCTCCTGTTGCCAAATATTCATAACAACGCATATTGGGCTCTCCATTTGGCGGACGTTAACAGATGGCACCACTTGGTATATAAAGGCAATCCATCGCCGAAATATGTATCGTTGATACTATAATAACGCAATAGTAATGCAAGGATTTAATGACAGAAGTACTGAAACGAGCAATCACCAAGCGCATGAAACACACCAAGCTTGTTTTGGGGCCCGACCCGGCCCAGCCCGGTCTCGCCTCGGTCCTACAGCAGTGGAAGAGGCAAATTGTCCAAAGCGTGCAAGTAAATTTGTACAGCACAAGCGGAGATACGGCCGGCAATTAAGAGTGCTCAAATTTTATCTCACGTCGACTTTCATTGGCTGGAACAAAAAATATACATTCAAAAATCTTGTATCTGCATCGGGTCAAAAGTTGCTCAGGTCCTCAGTGATATTTTCCTGTGTGCGGTTCACAGGTGCCTTGAGCATGATTTCGTAGCAATGGTCAAGAAATTCTTCCGGTATGTTGAAGATTTTTGTTTTTTGTGGATTGTTGTGACCCCTTCCGTGTAATGGTCGATATTTTGTATGGCTTTCAAGCAATGGGGTGGTGGATTGATTTTCACTTGTCGAGCTCCTAAAAACAGACGAATGCAGTTTTTGGATCTGTCTTCTTTTTTTTTCGGTTTGCCACGTGTGCTGGTCTTTTTGCTCAAGGTCAATAAGCCATTGTTAAATTTATTTCAAGTCATTCGACGCTGATTAGGAATGGCGCTGCATCCGATGATTTGAATTCGGCCCTAACCATGTCCTGTTCCCATCAGACCTACAACGCTTCCGCCGAACATGTGGCCAGACTGAAAAACGTGAGGTTCCCAGATACTATGTTGACAGCGGCGGCGCAAAGAATTCTAAAGGAAAAGACGAAAAACCTAATGACGGCAAAGGCGCTGAAGGCAAGGTGCCACAAAAGGAAAAGTTTTCTACTGTTCCCTACATTCACGGTGTCTCTCATTGTCTTAAGAAGGTAGTTCGCCATTATGACGTGTACATGGTGTTTTCGGCAAAAAACAAGCTCGGCCCAATCTGTGCGGCCATTGAGAGTTAAGACAAACCACACGAGAGGAGGAACGGGTGGGGTGTAAGTCACACCGATCGGTTAGTGGATTGTGCTTTACGGAGATTTATAACATTCTCTTATCTTATTGCCTGTATTATACGGCTCAGACTAGCCGCTGTCTAAACGTGCGCCTCCTTTATCATGCTAGGACACTTCATCGTGTTTCGGGGACACATTTGACAGAGCACGGTAACAGTCAGAACTGAACTGCATTGTTAGAAATAACGCGCGTTCTGTGGAGACATAAAGGCAGTCCGCGAGATAACGGAACCTTTTAGAATAAGAAAATTAGCTGATACCAGTGTGAGTACGCCATCGCTGGTTTGACTATCTTGAGAATGCACTATCCTCGTGATACGGTATGAATCGTGCCGTTGTTTCAGGTGCTCTTTTTCTGGCCCGTGCGTTGTAATCATGAACTGCACTGCGCGTGTGATACGCTTTTTTGTTATTTTGTTTTGTTTTCTCTTCTCTATATATTACGTCATCCACTAATTTTTAGCAGTTTAGAGTGGGCACTTCTGTATTTTTTTGTCTCCGTCCTCGTCCTTGCGGTGCCTCAGTAACATGGATCCGTACAAACTCGCCCAAACTTCCATCTTTTTGCGATAGCGCTTGAAGAAATTGTTTTGCTAACCACAAAAAGAAGAAGTGAGACTGGTGCGCTCGCTTGGATGTTGAAATAGCGCTGTCGTCTGTGAGTAGCTCCGTGGTTCGGAGAGCCAAATGTAACCGGTTGCATACTCACGTAACATAATAACATTCGTTAACCATAGGTCTTCATTTCGAGAGTATATTTTCTCGGCCTCCGATGTCAAAGTAATAAAAAGTAAAAGAGTGAAAATCCGGCCAAGCTGGTACATTACGAAGAAGAGAAACAGTGAAAAAATGACAAGAACGATAGGAGAGTGGTACACCACGACGACTGGTGGAAAAAATAAAGTGCTGGTGTACACCGCTATTTTCGCACTTTATTGACAAATTCTCTTTATTATTAAAAAGGCTTCGCTGTCGTATCAGAAACGTTGGTTTTAGTTGAATTTTAGGTGCAGATGAGCGCTCAACTAGACGCGTCATTGCCATCATGATTACGTTAACATTCCGTTCGCAATCTCATTATCAGATGCTGTTTTTGATTACAGAATATCAACAGAGTAAAAAAGCACAAATCAGTTCAATTGGCAATACAATAATTGAGACCAATCGCTGTAAAACGATTTGCGCATTCGGCATCCGATTCCGTGCTCGCAGCACATATCAAAGCATCTATTTAGTCTCTACCATGAGCTTGGCGCATGATAGCTTTAGTTGCTTATGCGCCACTAAATTCAGCACGACTTAACACAAACCATTTGTTTTGTTAGGCCGGTTGCCTTGAGATCAAGCTATAATGCGGGCGAGCTGTCGCAAGTTGGCGCGCAATGTCTGGTTAATGCGAAGAGAAGACTTGGTACACGTTGCATAGGTGCGCGAGACCACATCACCGAGCGAAACATGAAAAAACACCTCTTTCGCAAATACGCTGTCTACGCAGCGATCGGGTGCAGGCGCAAAAAGCAGCCAAATCGAACTGCATACGAGATTTTACAGGCGTGCCGCAAAAATACAGAGATGATTAGCTCACACCCCGCGGCTAACACTTCGTGGCGTTGGAGTCGGTCTCAGCCAGGCTGTCCGTCATTCGTGTTAAGTGTGCTAGTGGCTTTACGTTCTTAAATAACCACGAGCAATCTACAACACACAGAAAATTTATTACTCCCTGACAAACTCCGGTATAGCCGTCTAAACAATTCGCATAAACAAATACAGATCATCTCAATGGGACAAGAAAGGACCAGAGGAGTCCAAACTGGCTGTTGGCAGCCAAGTCATCTGGCACAAATTTCACAAATAAAATCGAAGTAACACTCAAACGCCCAAAGCCTCACACTGCTCTTAGAACTGCCCGAGAGGGGAGGGGTCCGGATTTTACGCCAATGACGTCATTTCTAACGTGCCATCCGTTATGAACCCAAACCCCGCCTGACTCCTGCTGCTGAATGGTCAGACGAGTATCCCCATATAACAAGGCAATGATTCTGCAGCGTCGGAATCATAGCCTGAGCAGAGATTCGATGAGCCTCAGCAAAGCACCCCCGCGGCCACATTACATACATAGTTGCGGCAAACACTAGACGAGCAAACGGGCCACGTTGACACCTGGATACATGGCCGGCGCGAACTTGAAACACACGTTGCACCAGTCGTCTCATTCTTCGAGCAAACACACACTCAAAACATGCATCTTGATGATTTTCTTGTGTGCCACAGTTTGCGCACTGGTCATTTGACGTACTTTATTGCTCAGCACCGCTGCTGTACTCCCTCACGGGCCTCAACGTTGTTGCCCTCATTCCCTCTATGCGATCCAGCTGCGGTTTTGACGTCCACTGAGAGCTAAATAAATCCTTCGTCTTCCCTTTCATCAGGAATGATTATTGCCAGCGCACGCTATTTTAACACACCTCAGAAGATACTGAATGAGCTGGACAGGTCTATCACAGATTCTGTAGGGTAGAGAGCTGGGCCAGTTGGTACATAGTTCTGAAGAAAAAACCAGCGGAAGGACGCAGCCACAGAGAGGGAGGAACAAAGGACGACGCTGGATTTGCAACTGATTTTATTCGCACGAAACACACCTGTATACCCTCAGAAAAGTAGCACCACATGCGCACACCATACATCACACATATGGGGGGGGGAGAACAAAAAATGTAAATATGCCCGTCACTGCATGCTAAGTTCTCTACGGGCTGTCTAAAGCGCTAAAGAAACGATACTCATTTCATACTATATCACAGACGTATCGCTAACAGAATTGTCTTCGTTGTTGATGATGTGGCTAGCCTCCAAAATTTCGCGTTAGCTTTTTGCTTTGCCCCTGCCCACAATGGTGGTGTTGTTAAGCAACTGATGGCAATGATGCTCCCGGCAGCGTTTAGGCAAATTGTTGCCATGCTCACAATGCGCGGTCTTTTCGTGTTCTCGTACCCAAACGTTCAGTCACTGTCTCGTTTGGTCAACATATATCTTGCCCCGAAATAAAGGCAAACAAAAAACGACTTGCGTTACACAGGGAAAGTACTTAACTCGTCGTTTACAGTGCACTGCGAATTTTTGATCTAACCAGTGCCCCTGCACGAACTAGATAGTTGGAATGGGGCTGAAAATACAACTTTAACACCTTGGCAATTGGCAACTTTCTTGATTTTGTGCAAAAGTGAATACACGTAAGGCATGCACTTCACATTTCTCCCTTCTCTTTATACCTGTCAGCTCCGTCTCTTTTGCCTTAACTGTCTTCAGTAACTTTTCGGAAATCCCTTATGTGCATAGAGAACCCCGCTTCTTTGAAACGTTGCTCTTGTTGCAGAACACTATCTTGAATGGGATGATAACAGCTTTTCTGCAACGTGTTTTTAGACACAGGCTGGTTACGCTTCTCTTGGCAAGCTTTGAATGGCATGACCTGCATAATAACAAGGCCTTCTTTGTTCCCGGAGCATAGGTCGAACAAAAGTGCACGTTATTATGAAAGGTTAGAAGATATCTAAGAACCTAGCAGTGTTGCAGTCCGGTAGTTCATTGGTGAAAATAAAAGCGTTACAGCATGACCTAAAGCAGTTAAAACGTTGGCACCCAGATCCTGTAGACTGTCATTCGATGAAAGATTTACAAATACCAAAAAGGCATAGACATAACTGAACCTATGCAAATTCACTGCTTCAGCACATACACGTCACCATTAAAGTCAATCATTGTCGCGGGTAGGTAACAAATAAAGTCCCGAACTGCCCAGAAATGCTTTCCCGGAAGTACTCTTGAATGTCCGGGTTAGTATCACCTTTACGCCCCTACGTCAGCCAGATCGATCCTCGCGGGGAAAAAACTTGCGACGAGGCCGTGCAATGTCAGCGACCAAAAAGTGAAAGACCTAATCAAGACACAACAAAGATCTTTGTGGTATAGTTTGACTTTTTATTACAGTCAGGAATAAAATGAACACCTACGAGGTAAAACCAGTAAAAAGAAGCTCGAGAGAGCTTCCAAATCTCATCGCGATAAAATACAGTGCAGAGTTAACGCTTGCCAGCATAGCACCTGTTGACAGTACGCAAAATATGGAAAGAATAAATGGCATTTTTCGCACACGGGAGGACTATACGCCCCAATTAGTCAGGAACTAAAACCGCAAGAGCTTGAAACGGTATAGATGGTAAAAGCCGCGTATGATGGAAATGTGCTAGGCGATGTTTAACCACCAGGGCCAAAGCGGGATGATGTCCTGAGACATGATTTATGATAAATGCGTGAAATATGGTCCGGCCGCTCGCATGGTATGAGAAATGGCGGCGCTAATGATACAACAACCACACCTCGTACAAAAGCAACGCTCTAAAATCCGAACACCGCTAACAACAGAAATCCCTCATGCACCGATCGAACGTGAAGGCATATGGGAATCCTAGCAGCCACGTCTGGTCAGCGACATGTTTTGCCGAAAGTCAAGAGCAGTGCTGTTCGCAGTTTCATGCAAATTTGTGCTACATATGCAAATCTGCACGATATGGGCGCAAAAGTAGATCATCAGGTTCATCAGCCTGCTCTCTCGCAGCACGACTGCATTGTCAAAGCACTCTTTAGTGCCGCGGCCTTTTCAATCCGATGAACGTCGTCATAGTGCAATCTGGTGAACACGGTGCATTTGAAAGGAAGGCGCCTTCCGCGATGTCACACCTGTCGCCCGGGCAGCTGAATCGCCAACGTCGAATCCAAGTTACACGGTGCGCATAGTGATCTTCGTCCAAGTAATGCGCATGCACAGATTCTAGTAACGGTAGCCGCTTTGACAGCGCAGAAATCGAATCCGAAGCGCAGCCACTTTGTTCGACGCCGGAAACGATACACAGGGTCCGAAGACACAAAACGCCTGCGGTGCCGAGTTCGCTGCAGATCGCACTCAGGGCCACGTTAGAAGCGCACAGGGTCAGAGAGCGCAAGTGCTCGCTCGAACTGAACCAAGCGAGGAAAGATCGTCCATCGCAGCAAGTCATGCTTCTATCTGGCCAGGACAGACGCAATTGCATCAAGTTGCACTCATTCAAGAATCTGTAGCACCGCAGACCGCAGAAAGACAATAGTGTAAGCCTGTGCAGCCTTGTCCCATGGTGCAAAGCGGTGACCGTGTCCCTGTTGATAGCAGTAAATGGCACAGAACACACAGGACATTCCGAGCTAGCTGAGCTGTTGCCGTCTCCGCTGCGCACGTCAAGCTCTTCGAGCAGGGCACAACAAGCAGCGAGGTGTTGGAGAGACGCGTTGGTCTGAAGGCTGCACTGCTGAAGGGCGATGGCTCGTAAAAGAGGAAGGGCTTGCGACGGTAATATGTGACACAACTCCGTTCCACTCTTGAAATGAACCAAACTCAAGTTGAGCTCAGTCAGGTTGTTGCATGCGCAGAGAAACGTGCTCAAAGGCGAAGAGCATGCCGGGCTGATGTAATGGCTCCGACAGATTACGCCAGTCCGCCTATAGGAGGGGAGCAATACGAATGTCTGCGACTGCAGCCTGCGCAACCACGGTCGACCGACCACTCCTTCCAGCTGTGTTCCTGCGTCGGGGCAGCATTCGACGCAGAAGATCAGCTCCTTTTCCGGAATTGCTAGCTCTGCCGATGCGATGACGTCCTTCAGGTGTACACACGTGCAGTTCACAGCCGGGTGTATGCGATAACTGACGTTGCCGAAAACAGCTGATGTGCGGCGCAGGTCCGGCAGCAGCACTCGAAGTTCGAGCGCCCTCACGAGCAACAATTCGCCATTTTCCGAGAAGTCCTGGCTAGTGTAGGCGAAGCTTTTGAGCATACACTCGGGATCATCCACGCTCCAGCAGGCGGCTAGCGCGTCACGTATGTTTGCGTGGAGTGCGTGGACTTGCAGGTGTTCCAGGCTCACGCAGCGTTTCTGGATTCTCTTGAGGAGCTCACAGCTTGCAGAGTCATACTCCACTTCTACGTACATGTGGCGTAGTTTCGGCACAACGTCATTCTCCGAGGCGCCGATTTCATCAAACCTCTCTCCGTAGGTTCGCTCATCAAAAAGCGACCATTCAAGTCGGGTCAGCCTGCACATCGATGTTGTGAGGATGTCGAAAAGGCGCCGGGGACTTAGAATGCAGTTCACGCAGTACAGCTCTGCCAGATTTACGCACACAGATACTGCATGGAATATCTTTCCAGGGGCAGCCTTCAAGCAACCGGTCAGACGCAGAATACTGACAGCACTAGGATCAAAACGCAGCAGAAAGCGTAGCAGTTCAGACGCATCCGAGTGACGGCTTAACGTAGCAGCTCGGCTAAGCGTCGGCACGACCCAAACAGCCCGGTGGACCACTCCGCTCTCATGCAAGGCTTGGAGTGACTGGACGTCGAGGTAAATCACAATGCCCATCCAAACATCGTTGGGAAAAAAGAAGTATTCCGGACTGTACGAAGACTCAGCCATCTTCTCTCTGAAGCAACACGTCAAACACTGATGCTACCAGGACGGTTCGCTGGATCTGCAACTGTGGCTCCTGCACCCGGAGCTGCCTGGGGAGCGCTGTAAGTGCGCTGTGCTTCAACAGCAGGGCCCTTCTCAGACAGCAGCTAGCCGAACACACGTATTTAAAGCGAAGACGGCTAGCCTCAGTTTGATAAGGCGTAGAAAGGAGTGGCTTCTTAATCTGACACTGATAATACTTCAGTCACAATGAAGATCCCTTGCTCTACTTGCGAACGGAACTGTTTATGGCAGCCTGGATAACGCAATCTTATTGCGCTTGCTTAATGCCTGCAATGACCTCGTAAATAAAACTCCATGAAAGCACATTTCGAAAATGAACCCAACAAGATCGCAAGCAAGCGACCACGCAAGGCCGGATCTGTTGCGCACCCTGTAGACCGTCGCTTTTTGTCTGCTTTGCACGGCTTTCTTGGGGGAGCATCAATACGTGTGCACTTAAAGCCACACTTGCCGTCCTGTGAGCCCACACGCTCTATCGCAGGCAACCTCTGTACTGATTTCTTTCGGCGCCAGCGGCTGGCAGTGATAGGGGCAAGGGGAGGCGAGCGGGGGGGGGGGGGGAGGCACCTTCACAAGAACCTGCCAAGTACTTCCTTGATTGCTTCCTTCAGTGCGACAAGCTTCCGCGGAAATTGCTATGAAGCAAATACCCCGGTCACAAAATGGTTAACTTCTCAACTTAGTTCAAGTTAAACCTAGTAGGGATCGCGAAAGCACTCGCGGCAACACCGCCTCAAAGGGAGCTGCATCACTAGACGCGGAACGAGTAGCGCTCGTCCATCGCCGCCGCGTGGTTGCTCGCATGATTCCGGCGCCGATGTCCCTCGCGTGTCAGGAGCGGGGACGGCGGAGCGCGTCGGCGATGCAAAGCAAAGAGTCCTTTTGCTGGAGCTTAAGGGGTGGGCTGGCCCAGAGAGGGACCGTGAGAAGAGGCACCTCCGCGGCCGGTCTACAAGCATCCCTCATATTTCCCACACCTTTCGTTGCGGCGTTGCTTGAGCTGCAGCTTAGGTGGTGAGCGAGGAGCGGAGAAGGGGAGGGGGCATTTCGGAGGTATGGCGCAGTCGTACGCATTCAGTCATTATACAGCTCCGCCGAGCGCGGCCGTAATATATATAGAGAGAGGGCAAGTTACCTCATAATTGCAAGTATGTATAAGAACACATACTGGGCGCTCCATTTCTCGGACGTTAACAGCTGACATCACATGCTATAAACGCAAGCCATTACTGAAATATGTGTGGTTGAAAGTAAAAAAACATAAAAACAATGCATGTATTTCAAGCGTGAAGTATAAAACCGAGTAATCACCATGCGCGTGAAAACACACACAACGCGGCCCACCTAAGCTCGCTTTGACGCCCGTCTCAACCAGGCCCGGTCTCGTTCCAATGGCAGCGCAAGAGTTAAATTGTTCATTGTGTGAAACTAGGTTCCTGCTGCACAAGTTGAGATCCAGCAGGCAAAAGAGCTCACATTGCAAGAATACTTGAAGAAATTATTTTGGTAAACACAAGAAGAGCTGAGGCTGGGGCGCCCACTTTGCTGTAGAAATAGCGCGCTCGCCTGCGCGTAGCTCCAGAGTCTGAAAGCCAAATGAAAGCGGCTGCATACACACATAATAAAATATTTTGCGTTAACCCTTCATATGATTTGAGAGTTATTTACTTTCACGGCCCTCGGTGCCTAATTATTAAAACGTAGAATAGCGGAAATATGGGCCAGTTGGTGCATGATAAAGATGAGAAATTAAAGGACAAAAAAGTCGTTGTGGTGTACGTCTCTCTTCTCGTATTTGTCGTTTTTGAGTGGTTCTCCTCTTATTTATAAACCGTGTTCGCAGCAGTATCAGTAACATTGGCTTCAGTCGAAAAGCAGCTTCAGATGAGTGGTTAACTCGACGCGTCATTACTATGATGATTATGTCAACATCTCCTTCCCCATCTCATTATTTGATGCCACCTTCGATTCAAGGAGATCAGGAAAGTAAGATCTAACAAGGAGTCCAATTGCATATAATCTCTTTGAGACCAATTTCATCAAAACCATTCAAAATGATGATGATTACATATTTTTATGGCGCAAGGGCATCTACGGCCAAAGAGCGTCATGGCACAAGGTATTTTTCGATTACACAAGGTGGGGTCTAAGACGCAGTTCCCAAGCATTAGTATTCCAGAACCGATCTCGTGGTCATAGCAGTGTTCAAAGCATTTATTTTGACCTTAATTCCTTATACACATAAACATAACACGACATGACGCGCAACATTTACTTTGATAGATCGATGGCCTTAAGACCTGACTAGGAAGGCGCGTGAGCTGCCACAGTTTCGCGCGAAGTCGGGTTCACGTGATAATAAAACTGCAACGAGTTGCATCGGCGCGCGAGACCCCAACGGAGAGCGAAAGGTGAAAAAAATATTTGATGATGGCCTAGCTCTCTGTTCAGCCAGGATATACGTAGCGAAAGCGCGGTGACATCTCGTTCGGAGGTGTTAATATATGAAAGGCGCTCATTCACTACATGCGCCTTTATTCACGGTTAAACCTTGATCCATCGTGGTAGCGTCTCCGTCTCAAACGCCATAGGCTCTGATTTGGTTCCCTGCCTCGACTCAGGGTTTTTGTAGCTTGAGCTAGACTTCCCGAGGTTGAGCAGTTTCGCGTGGCTCCTGGAGAGCCGTGCTGCGCTTGCGCGAGGAACAGTGACGTCACACGGCGCACAGCAGGCGCGCCGGAGCCGCCGCCGCAGCGCGCGCCTCGCCGGCCTGCGCATTCCAGAGGAGTGACTTCAGAGCCGCCTTACACGCACTGGCGCCGGCACGTGCGCAGCTGTGCTCCTCCGTTGCGCAGTAGCCAAGTCTGACGCTGCGCCAGCGCCGCTTGATAGCGCCCCTCATTTTGTGCGCATGCGCAGAGGAATAAGAGGGGGGGGGGAGGTATTCATATAGCGGAGAATTTGCCAGTGCGGTATAGCCATAGGGAAGGAGAGCGAAATTGCTGCTCAGCGGCTCAGCGTAGTTCACGCTACGTATATCCTGGCATAGCCGAGCTAAGCCACTGCTAATTTTTTTTTTATTCAGTGATTGTGTGGAGGGGGGGGGGGGGGGGTTGACCACGTGGTTGGTCACCTGGTGGCTGGACACGTTGTTCGTCACGTGGTTGGTCACGTGGTGCAGTTTCCAGAGGATGCGCAAACCGGCGGGGCGCGGCGGCGCCTCCGGCGCGCCAGGTGTGCGCCATGTGACTTCACTGCTCTTCGGGCCGAATCCTGAAAAAATCGGGTCTCCAGGTTGAGCACAAGCCCACAAACACTGTTGCGCTTTGCCTACCTGTTCACAAAAACCGGCCGCCGAGAGAAAGAGCCCAAGGCATTGTCTACAAAATTCCATGCGTCGACTGCGACGCAAGCCACATCGGCGAAACAAAAATTTCAACGAAAGCATTCGGCAACTTAAAAACGACGTCCGCAAATTCGCAAGAGAGCGCAATCCAGTAGCCGAACATTTCGATGACTCCGACCATAGAATCAACTTCGAAGAATTACGCATCCTCGGAACCGAAACAAATTACCACAAAAGGCTCCTTCTAGAATCCTGGCATATCCAAACCACCCCGCGCAACATCAACCGCACAAAAGGAAACCTGCCCCCAGTATATGCCCAGAGACTTCGCTCTTCAACTCAACGAAAAGAAGTCGCCATTCATTACCCCCTGCAGTGGCCAGCGTGACTAACAGCCTAAACCACCCTCCCCCGCGCCTTTCGCATCACAGCTGTCGTTCCTTTGACCCCCCCCCCCCTCCCCTCCCCTCTATCCTTAAAAGACGCTAGCTACTGCCCTCTGTCACCCCTGATAAAGGAGCCGAGTCGGCTTCGAAACGTTGGGTTAAAGTTAAAATTTTTGGTCAGAGATGCGCAGTTTATTATAAATGCTAAAGATCCGCATGAGGTTGAAATTTTCGGATCCCTTTCCTACGGCGTCCCTCATACCCTGAGTCGGTTTGGGACGATGAAGCCCATAAAGAAACTTTGTGATCAAAATTGGTTCTTCACAACCATACCATTCGGCACATACTGTACAAGAAAACTAAAGGAGCACTGACTCTCAAAGCCTCACACTGCTATTAGAACACTAGAGCAGGACGGGAGAGGGGTCAAGGTACTAAGGCTATGAGGTCATCTCAAGCCGGACGTGTGTTATGAAAACAAAGCGTCTGTGGCAGCGCTGCAGAAACCAGGCCACGCTATTGGTTCCCAACTGGTCAGAGAAATATCCCCAGATGACGAGGCGCAGGTTCAGAAGCGCCGGATACATAGCATAAGCAACGATTCGAATACCTCAGTGAGGCGTCGCTGGACCCACGACAGACATAGTTGCGGACAACACTAGACGAGCAAAGAGGCCACGTTGACGCCGGGCACATCGACCGACACGAACTTGTCATATACGGCAGAAGCCGCCACATCGGTCGCGCCAACACACACTCAAAAAACACACGTTCAAACGTTTCTTGTGCGCAACAGTTTGCGAATTGCTCATTTACTGTACGCTTTAGTACCGAAACATTGCTTTACACCCGCACAGGCCTCAGCTTTGCTGCACCCACTCCCTCCATTCGTAGCCGCTGTGGTTTTGTAGTCCACTGAGCGCGAAATAATTACTGCGTCTTCCCTATTGTCAGGAGTGATTATTCGCAGCGTACGCTATCTTAACACGCCTCGAAAAATTATGAATGAGCTCGGCACGTTAATCAGCGATATAAGCCCCGAACAGCCCAGAAATGTTTCTAGCAAACACTCTAGAATCTTTGGGCAGTGTCGTCTGTACCCTTACACGCCACACAGATCGCACGTCGAGGATTACAAACTGACGATGAAGGCGTGCATTGTCAGCAACCAAAATAAGCACAAGATGATGGTTGCAATATAGCGTTAATCTTTAATAGAATGAGGAATAAAATTGAAATCGAAGATGTAAAGCAGCACGACAATTCACACAACAAAGCATATCGGCGATAAAATACAGCGCACCGGCAAAGCATGCAGGGAGAGCACATGTTGGCACTGAGCAAAATATAAAAACATCAGATGGCATGAATTTCGCCAACCCGAGGAATACGCCCCTCTTCTTGAAAGTCTAAACCCACAAGAGCTTCCAACAATGTGGTTCATAAAAGTCACGTATGACGGAAGAGTGCCCGGCGATGTTTAACATCCAGAGCCACAGTTGGAAAAAGTACCTAGAGATGAGATGCGAAAAATGAAGCAAACATGATCCAGCCACTCGTATGGTATGAAAGATGGTGACACTAACGATACAACAACTACCACACCTCGCAAAAGAAGAATGCGCTAAAATTCGAACAGCGGCGACAACCGAAATCCCTTATGCACCGACCGAAGGTGAAGGCACACCTCTAGCAACCGCTGTTTGCACTTACATGCATATACAACTCTGCACGATATATATGCACAAGTAGTTCGACCTGTTTTTTTTCGGCAGTACGGCTGCAATGTCAAAGCGTCATGTTTTTTAAGGGCGCGGCGTTTGCAATCCGATGAACGTCGTCATATATTATTCTCCAGAGCACGGTGCATTTGAAACAAAGGCACCGTCCTCGATGTCCTGTTTTTGACCCCGGCAGCTGAGTGGCCAATATCGAATCCAAGTCACATGGCGCTGATAGCCATCTTGATCCAACTAGAGCGCGTGAACAGTTTCTAGAAGGGGTAGCTGCATTGAGCTCAGAAATCGACTCCTCAGCGCATTCACTTGGCTCGAAGCTGGAAAAGATACACAGGGTCCGCCGACGCAACATGGCTGCGCAGCAGAGTTCTCTGCAGATCGCCCTCAGAGCCACGTTGGGACTACACATGGTCAGTGACCCCTACTGCTCACTCGAACTGAACCAGCCGATGAACGATCGTTCATCGCAGCAAGTCATGCTCGTCTCTGGCCACGACAAAAACGCAGACGCACCAAGTTACACTCAGCCAAGAACCTGTAGCACCGCAAACCGCAGAAAGACAATAGGGTAAGGCTCTGCAGTCTTGTCTCACCGTGCAAAGCGGGTACCGTGTCTCTGCCAATAGCAGTAGAGGGCAGAGAACACACAGGAGATTCCGAACTAGCAGAGCTCGTGCCGTCTCCACCGCACACGTCAAGCTCTTCCTGCATTAAGCAGGAAGCCGCGAGGCAGTGGAAGGACGCGTTCGCCCGCAGGCTGAACTGCGAAAGGGTGATGGCTCCCAGCAGAGGAAGCGCTTCCGAAGAGAATATCTGGCACAGCTCCTTTCCAAACTCGAAATGAACCAAACTCAAGTTGACCTCGGTCAGGTTGTTGCATGAGCGGAGAACCATGTTCAAAGGCGGAGAGTACACCGGGCTTACGTAATAGCTCCGACGGCCATCGTCCGACCGAACGAGCTCTGGAGCAACACGAACGTCAACGACCACAGCCGGCGCAACCACGGTCGACCGGCCACTTCCGCCAGCCGCGTTCCTGCGTCGCGGAATAATTCACCGCAGAAGATCAGCTGTAAGGTCAGAGCTCAATTTATTGGATTGCGCACACACGTAATAAAATAATTTGCATTAACCGTAGTTCACTACTCAGAGTAAATTATTTTCATGAACTGCGTTGCCTAACATCAAAACTTTGAATAGTGCAAATCTGGGTCAGTTGGGACATCAAGAGTAGAGTCAGTCGAAAAATGACTGGGACGAGAGGAGGCGCGCACCGCGAAGTCTGGCGGGAAAAAAGAAACAGTCCCTGTTTTGTACCTCTCTATACTCGTCCTTTGTTCATTATTGAAACCTGTTCGCAGCCGTATCAGCAACATTGGATACAGTTGAAGGGCAGATGCAGATGGGTTAACTCGAGTCATCGTTACCATCAAGATTCTCTTAACATCTCGTTGCCCATCTCATTATGAGATGCAAGTTTCGGTTAGCGGAGAGCAGCCCAGAGAGAAAGCACCAACCAGTCTAACTGGAAACGACCTACTTGAGACCAATTGCTCCAAAACCATTTGCGTATTCGCCACCGGACCTGGTGCTGTGAGCACATTTCAAAGCATTTGTTTTTTACATGCCTTGAGCTTGGCGCATGATCGCACAAGCTATGAGATAAACTTTGAAATGCTGGCGAGCTGTGGAAAATTCACCCAACAATTTCGGTTCACGCGATAATAAAACTGCAACGCGGTGCTCGGGAGTGCAAGAGCCCAAATCCGAGCGAAACGTCAAAAAACGCGCCTTCAGGAGCACGCTCTCTACGGAGCCATTGAGTTCAGGCGCAGAAAGTTGTAAAATCGAAGTGCGCACCAGTTATTTACAGCAGCCGCAAAATTACTGATTTGACTATCTCGCACACCGCGCCTAAAGCCCGGGATACATGCGACGTTTTTTCCGACGAGGAGCAATCTACTCCGTACAGAACAAGTTTCTTACTCTCTGACACACTCATACAGAATCGTTTAAGACATGGGACAAAAGAATACAGATCATCTCAATGGGACAAGAAAAAACTTAAAAGACAAAAAAGCTCGTGACATCCAAATCATCTGGAACAAGCTAAATCAACACTCAAACGCCCAAAGCGTCACACTGCTCTTTGAACACAACGGCAGGAAGGCCGAGGGGTCAAAATGCTGCGGAAAACACGTCATTTCCCCATATAACAACACGCAGACCCTAGAGCGTCGGAATCATAGCCCGAGCAGGGATTCGACGTGCCTCAGCGAGGCACTACCGGCGCCACACTACATAGTTCGGGCCAAGAACAGAACAGGAAGGAGCTCACGTTGAGACCTGGTTTCACGGTTGCCGCGAACCTGAAACACATTTTGGAAGAGCCGCCTCATTGTACGAGAAAACACACACTCAAACACATGTTGAAGACTTCCTTGTGCACCACTGTTTGCGCACTGCATTTTTGATGTACGTTGCTGTGAAGCACCGCTTCTGTACTCCCTCATGGGCCTTAACGCTGTTGCACTCACTCCCTTCATCCGATCCAGCTGTGGTTTGGTCGTACACTGAGATCGACACAAATACTGCCTCTTCCTTTTCATCAGGAGTGATTATTACCAGAGCACGCAATTTTTAACACGCCTTGGAAGATACTGAATGAGCTACGTACGGTTATCAGCAAAGAAACCTCGAACAGCCCAGAAATGCCTGCCCGTAAGGATTCTAGTATACTTGAGCGGTATCGTCTGTACGCCCATGGATGGATGGATGGATGGATGGATACGGCTGAACCCTTTACATCGGGCGGTGGCTCAAGCCAACTACCATGTCTTGTGAAATTTTACTCCTGTCTTGCTTTTAGCCACCAATCAGATAACCTTCGCTTGGTTACTTCTAACCTCTTAAAATCCACTTTCCCCTCACTATCCCTAAACCTCAATGCCTTGGGTAAGTCAGCCCCGCTGCCTTCCACTGTAGGGTGAAGCCCTTTACAGAAAAGTATCAAGTGTTCAGCTGTTTCCTCCTCCTCTCCGCACGCAATGCACAAAGTGTCTATCTCCTGGTACCTGACTCTATACGTCTTAGTCCGCAAAACTCCAGTCCTGGCCTCAAACAACAAAGAACTTCCCCTACAATTATCATAGATATTTTCTTTGACAATTTCCTGTTTAAAGGTCCGGTATGTTTCCAGTGCCGATTTCGTCAGCATCCCTGTTTTCCACAAAATTCTCTCTGTTTCTTTAACCTTTTTCTTAACCGATAATTGCTGATTTGCCCCCTTACTGCTGTCCAGATATTTGCTTGTCAATTTTCTAGTTCGCTTTCTCCATTTCGTGTCAACATTCTTTATATACAGGTATCTGAAAACTTTCCTAGCCCACCGCTTTGCCTCCATCCTTCTCAATCGTTCCTCAAATGCTATCTTACTGCTAGCCTCTCTGCTCTCGAAAGACGCCCATCCCATATCACCCTGTACCCCCTGATTTGGTGTATTGCCATGTGCTCCCAAAGCTAACCTCCCTACTCCCCGTTGCCTAATTTCCAGCCTTGCTTGAACATCTGGCCTCATACACAGGACCGCATTCCCGAAGGTCAGGCTAGGGACCATCACCCCTTTCCAGATCCCTCTTACCACCTCATACCTATTGTAATTCCACAGTGCCCTATTTTTCATGACAGCTGCATTCCTACTAGCTTTATTCATTACATATTTTTCATGCTCTGTCAGATACTCAACACTGTTATTTATCCACACCCCAAGATACTTGTACTCATTCACTGCCAAAGAGGTCGCGCTCCCCGTGGCGAACAAAGTAACTATAAGGCCCTCCAATGGAAGCGACCAAAAAAGCACAAGAACTAAAAAAGAGACAACAAGGCTCGTTGCTGAATAGTTTGTCGTTTTAATACATTGAGGAATAAAATGAAGACACACGAGGTAAAGCAGTATCAACAATTCACAGTAAAAACCACTGTGCAAGCCTCGAGAGAGCTTTCAAATCTCTTGTCGATAAAACGCAGTACAGCGTTAACACGTGCAAGCTGAGCACATGCTGACACTGCACAAAATATGGAGAGAAGAAATGACATCATTCGCGCATCAGAGGAACATGCCCCCTCGTCAAAAACTAAAATAACAAAAGCTTCGAATAGCATAGTTGGTAAAAGCCACGTATGATGGCAATGTTCTCAGCAATGTTTAACCACCACGGTCTAAGCTGGACGATGTCCCGTGGCATGACATGACATAAATAAATTAAACTTGCTCCGGCCACAAGCACAGTATCAAAGATGGTGACGCTAATGATACAACAACCACACATCGTACAAAAGGAACGAAGTAAAATCAGAACACCGCTGACAACCGAAATAGCTCATGCAATAGCAATAGCTCAATAGCGAAGGTGAAGACATAAAGGAGTCCCTGCAGACATGTCTGGTGAAAGACGTCAAGTTGTGCCGAAACTAAAGCGCACCGCTGTTCGCACTTACACGCAGATTGATGCTACGTATGCTAATCTGCATGATAGGGCTGCACATGTAGTTCAACCTCGTTTCCCCTGTGCGGTTGTACTGTCAAAGCGTGTTTTTTTTCTTTAGTGACGCGGCTTTTTCAATCCAATAAACGTCGTCATAGTGCTGTCTGGTGAGCATGATGCATTTGGAATAAAGTCATCGTTCTCAAAGTGCCGCCTTTCACCCGGCAATCTGTGTCGCCAACATCGAATCCAAGTCACACGGCGCTTATAGTGATCTTTCAAGTAGTGCGCATGCACAGCTTCTAGCAACGGTAGCCACCGTGACAGCTCACAAATCGACTTCTGAGCGCAGCCACTTGAGTCGACGTTGGAAACGATTCATAGTGTCCGCAGACGGAACATGCCGGTGGTGCCGAGTTCGCTGCATATCGCACTCAGGGCCACGTCTGGAGCCCACAGGGTCAGTGAACACAAGTTCTCACTCGAACTGAGCCTTGCGATGAACGATCGGCAATGGGAGCAAGTCATGCTTCTTCCAGGCCAGGACAGACGCATATGCACCAGGTTACACTCCTTGAAGAATCTGTAGCACCCCAGACCGTAATAAGAATACAGCGTAAGCCTCTGCAGCCTTGTTCCAAGGTGCAAAGCGGAGACCGTGTTTCTGTTTATGGCAGTAAAGGGCAGAGAACACACAGGGCACTCCATAAAAGGAGAGATCTTGCCGTCACAGGCGCGCACATCTAGCTCTACAAGCATCGCGCAGGAAGAGGCAAGGTGTTGGAGAGAGGCGTCCGTCTGCAGGCTGCACTGCGCAAGGGCGATGGCTCTCAGCAGAGGAAGGGCTTACGATGGGAATATCTGCCATAACTCCGTTCCACACTCGAAATAAACCAAGCTTAGGTTAAGCTCAGTCAGGTTGTTGCATGAGCGCAGAAATATGTTCGAATGCGAAGAGCACGCCGGGCTGACGTAATGCCTACGAAGGCAAACACACTATCGATGCAAGGGGGTGATCAAGACGAACGTCAGCGACCGCAGCCGCTGCAACCATGATCGATCGACTACTTCTGCTAGCTGCGTTAGTTGGTTGGGGACACATTCGGCGCAAAAGACCACCTCCTCTTCCGGAACTGCTAGCTCTTCCGAGGCAATAACGTCCTTCAGGAGTACGCGCGTGCAAGAGACGACCGGATGCACGCGATAAGTGACGGTCCCGAAAAGGACAGAAATCATCCAGAGTGCTGGCAGTGGAACTTGAAAATCCAGCGCCGTAACAAGCCACCAATCTGCATTTTCCGAGAACCCCTGTCCAGAATAACCGCAACTTTTTAGCATGCAGAGCGGATCATTCAGGCTCCAGCAGGCGGCTAGTGCGTCAGAATTGTCTCCATGCAGTGCGTGGACATGCAGGTGTTCCAAATTCACGCAGCGTTTCTGGAATCTCCTGAGTAGGTAACAGCTTGGATAGTCGTCGACGACTTCTACGTACATATGTCGTAATGTCGGCACGATGTCAATCTCCGAGGCGCCGATGTCGTCGAGCCCTTCACCGTATGTTCCCTCATCAAAAAGTGACCACTCCAGCCGGATGAGCCGGGACTTCGATGCAGTAAGGATGTCGAAAAGGCGCCGGGGACTTACAATGCAGTTCACGCAGTACAGTTCCGCAAGGTGTACGCATACAGATACTGCCTGGATTACCTATTCAGGGGCAGCCATCAAGCAACCGGTGAGACGCAAAATCCTGATAGAACGTGCATCATAACGCTGTAGGTGTTGTAGCAGGGCAGACGCATCCGAGTGACGGCTCAACGTAAGTGTTCGGCTAACAGTCGGCATGAGCCAGACATCCCAATGGACCACATCGCTCTCTTGAAGGGCTTGGAGTGACTCGACGTCGAGGTAAACCACAATGCTCCGCCACACATCGAAGGGAAGAAAGAAGTATTCGGTCTCGGACAAAGGTTCAGCCATATTTGCCCAAAAAGCAGCCCGTCAAACAGAGTTGTATCCAGAATGGCTGACTGGATCTCGAAATTTACCGCCTGCGCCAGCAACTGGCTGTTGAACGCTGTAAGTGCCCTATGTTTCGAATGCAGGGTCGTTATCAGACAGAGAGTAGCCCTACACGTGTATTTATGGCGACGACGTCAATGGCTTTTCTCGGTCGCTGATAATGCATAGAAGGGAGTGGCCTAAATCGGACAACAATAATATTTCGGTCACAACGAAGATCCCATGCCCTTCTTGCGAAAAGATCTGTTTGTAGAAACCTTGATAACATAATCTAACGGCGCTTGCTTACTGCATGCATACATGACGGAAATAAACTCCATGACAGCACATTTTGAAAACTAACGCGGCAAGGTCGCAAGCATGCGGCCACGCAAGGCGGGATCTGTGGCTCGTAGCGCAGACCGTCGTATTCTGTCTCCTTCGCACTGCTTTCTCTGTGGACCTTGAACACGCGTGCGCTAAAGCCACTGTTGCCGTCCAGTGATCCAACATGCTTTACATCGGGTATCCTCTGTACTAATTCGTTTCGGTGCCCGCAGCTGCCAGTGATGGCGGCAAGGGGATGCAAGCGGTGATAGAGGTCATCTTCTCAAAAATCTGCCAAGCACTTCATTCGGTGTCTGACGAGCAGGTTGTATTCACTAAAATAGACCTTAAACCTCTGAGTTTCATTATAGCTGGACATACAAGACTATTCGCGTAAAGTCCGAGGAGCACGCGTTGGACTACTTTCACAAGTCCTTTTGCTGGGGATGGATAACGGTGATGTTCATGCTGATAATATTGTAGAATTTTGCAAAAGAGAAATAATAAATGCACCACCAACCCAAAGAAATGCACTAAACCATAAAGAACTTCTTCGGCGCTACAGTTTGCTCATTGCCCATTTACTGCACGTTGAAGCACACAAACATTGCTGAACACCCTGAAGGGGCTCAACTTTCCTGCACTCACTGCCTCCATACGTTACCGTTGAGATTTACTCATCCACTAATAGCGAAACAAATACTGCGTCTTCCCTATAACTAGGAATGATTATTGGCCGCGCATTCATTTTAATACGCCTCGGAAGATGCTGAATGAGCTAGATGGGTTAATCTGCTATATTATCCGCAAACAACTCTGAAATGACTGCCCGCAAGCACTCTTCATTTTTTGTGCAGTATTGTCTGTACGCCCATGAGCAAGACAGATCGATCCTGCCGGGGAACAGACTGACGATAAGCTCTTGCATTGTCAGCAACCAAGAAGCACACCATCTATAAAAGAAACAACTAAGCACATTGCAATATACTTTGTGTCTTTAATAGAATGAGGAATAAAATTACAACCGACGTAGTAAAGAAAGCAGTACTTCCGTTCACACAGCAAAAACCGCTGTGCAATGCTCGAGCCAGGTTGTAAGTCTCTTAGCGGTAGAATACAGTACACAGGCAAAGCATGCCAGGAGAACACATGTTGACACAGAGCTAAATATGAAACGAAGAAATAGCATGAAGTTCGCACACCGGAGGAATACCCCTCCTCCTTCGTCAAAAACTAAAACCACCAGAGCTTGCAACAGCATTGTACATAAAAGCAACGTATGATAGAAATATGCTCGGCGATGTTTAACAACCAAGGCGAAAGTGGGGCGAAGCACTAAGACATCACATGCAAACAATGAGTGGAACAAGGTGCCCCCACTGGCATGGTACCAAATTGTGACGCCAGTCATACAACTACACATTGTGCAAAAAGAATGCACTAACATTGGAACAGCGGTGGCAACCGAAATCCCTCATTCCACAGAGTAAAGCTTAAGACAGATGGGAACCGCTACAGCCATATCATGTCAGTGCCGCAAGTTGCGCGGAAGGTAAACCGAACCGCTGTTCGCAGTTACATGCGTATGCAAATCTGCACAATATAGCTGCACAAGTAGCTCAACCTCTTTCTTGCCAAAGTACGGCACCTCTGTCAAAGAGTGCTGTCTTTTAGTGGCGCGGCTTTTTCAATCCGATAAACATCGTCATAGAGCAATCAGGTGAGCACGTTGCATTTGGAACAAAGGCGCCATCCTCGATGTCTTGCCTTTCACCTGAGCAGCTGAGTTGCCACCATCGAATCCAAGTCACACGGCGCTCACAGTCGTCTTCATCCAGATAGTGCGCGTGGACCGTTTCTAGCAGCGGAAGCCGCCTTGAGAGCTCAGTAATCGACACCTGAGCGCATTCACTTGGCTCGACGCCGGAAACTATACGCAAGGTTTGCAGACGCAGTACGCCTGCGCAGCCGAGGTCGCTGCAGATCGACCTCAGGTCCACGTTGGGAATGTACAGGGTCAGTGACCGCAAGTGCTCACTCGTACTGAACCATGCTGTGAACGATAGTCCATCGCAGCAAGTCAAGCGCTTCTCTCGCCAGGACAGGCGAAGGCGCACCAAGTTACACTCATTCAAGAATCTGTAGCACCGGAGACCGTAGAAAGAAACCAGCGTAAGCCTCTGGAGCCTTGTCCCACGATGCAAAGCGGATACCGTGTCTCTGTTGATAGCAGTAAAGTTCAGAGAACACACAGGGCATTCCAAAGAGGGAGAGCTCATGTCTTCTCCGCCGCGCACATCAAGCTCTTCCAGCATTGGGCAGGATGCCGCGAGGTGGTAGAAAGACGAGTTTGTCTGCAGGCCGCACTGCGGAAGGGCAATGGCTCGCAGCAGACAAAGGGTTTGCGTTGGTAATATCTGGCTCAACTCTGTTCCAGGCTCGAAATGAACAAGGTTCAGGTTGAGCTCGGTCAGCTTGCTGCATGAGCGGAGAAACATGCTCAAAGGCGAAGAGCACGCCGGGCTGACGTAATGACTCCGATGGGTTACGTCCACCCACGTCGACGAGGGAAGCAAAACGAACGTCAGCGACTGCAGCCGCTGCAACCACGGTCGACCAGCCACTTCTACCAGCTGCTTTGGCGCGTCGCGGCAGCATTCGGCGCACAAGATCAGCTGATCTTCCGGAATTGCTGGCTTTGCAGAAGAGATAACTGTCTTCAGGTTCATGCATGTGCAAGAGACAACCGGGTACATGCGATAAGTAACGTTACGTAACACTACAGAGGCCCGACAGATGGTTGGAAACCGTGCACGAAGTTCCCTCGCCATCGCAAGGAACCTTTCGTAATTTCTCCGGAACCCCTGGCTCGTGTAGGAGAAGCTTTCCAGCTTAAGGTCGCGGTTAAGCAGGTTACAGCAAGCAGCTATGGTGTCCGAGTTGTCTTCGTGGATCGCGTGGACGTGTAGGTGTTGCAGCCTTATGCAACGTCTCTGAATTCTCTTTAGGAGGTCACAGCTTGCCCAGTCCTCACCGATTTCTACGTACATGTGGCGTAACTTCGGCACAACAGGTTGCTCGGAGGCAGCGATCTCGTCAAATCGCTCCCCGTAGGCTTTCTGATCAAAAAGCGACCATTCTAGCCGGATCAGGTCGGACAACGATGTGGTGAGGATGATGAACAGGCGCCGAGGGCTTAGAATGCAGTTCACGCAGTATAGCTCCGACAGGTGTACGCACGCAGATAGTGCCTGGAATACCTTTTGAGGGTCAGCCATCAAGCAGCCTGTAAGACGCAGACTCCTGACAGAACGTGGATCACAACACAGCAGGTAGCGAAGCAGGGCAGATGCATCCGAGTGACGGCTCAACGTAACCGTTCGGCTAAGATTTGGCATGACCCAAATATCCCAAGGAACCACATCGCTCTCTTGAAGGGCTTGCAGTGACTCGACGTCGAGGAAAGCCGCAATTATCAGCCAAACATCGGTGGGCAAAAAGAAGTATTCCGGCTCCGACGAAATCTCAGCCATCTTCTCCCAGAAGCGGCACTTCAAACCAGATGTGACTCGAACAGCTTTCCGGTTACGAATCTTTGTCGCCTGCGCCCGCAGCCACCCTTTGGAACGCTCTAAGTATGTTGGACTACGTGCTTAGACTGCATGGCACTTCTCTGTCAGCAAGTAGCGCAATACCGGTATTTAGGGCGGGGACATCAGCGGCTAGCATGTGTTGCTGATAGTTTGCCAGAAGGGAGTGGCCTCATAATCTGGCAACGATGATCTTTGAAAAACTGCGTACATCGTCCTCCCTATTTTCGAAGGATCCGCTGGTGGCAGCGTCGATAACGTACGTTGACGTCGCTCGCTTATCGAAGTGTGTTTTCTGCTCTCGTAATATAAAACACAGTGACAACACATTTGTGGAAATCTAAAGCAACAGAACCAGTCGCACGCATGCGAACGCGAAAGGCGGAACATGTTGCTCATGCTGCAGACCGTTTCGTCTCCGCTTCGGTCGGCTGTCATGAAACAGCATCGACGCGTGTTTGCTTGAAAGCGAATTTTTCTTCCAGCCAGCGAAGCCGCTTTACCGCAGGCAACTGGCGTGCAGATTTCCTTCGGCGCGAGCGGCTGGCCACCGCGGAGAGCTAATCAAAAATCTGACCGGTGCTTCCTTGCATGGTTAACAATGAATTTTATTCCATAACAAATGCCTCACACGTGCATTAAGATTTCTTTCAGCTTATCTACAAAGTTTACTTGGGGAGGAGTGCTATGAAGGCACCGTGCTGGTCAAACTTTTTAGCCACACCCTCTTTCCCTCTGGCCTACCCCACTACAAACATGGAGGCACTATTTCTGGCGGTTGGTTTCATTTTACTTTATTTCGTCGCCCACTCACCCTGGTGTACATTTTATCGTTAGCAACTGCGATGCTTGGCCCGTGCCCAAGGCTAAGCCCAAGCTAATTTCAGAAGACAACAGAATCTCTCCCTCTAGCAGAGACCTCTATGGGTCGCGGTCACCTATAATACCATCCCAGGGTCATCTGGCGCCGACAATTTACCTACAGGCGGCGAAATTCAGACAGCCGGCCAAGGCGCTGGATTCATCTCTGGGTTTACATGAGCCTGACAGAAGAAGGGTCCAGTAATCAGTCGCGCTGAAAACCGGTTCTCGGGCTCAGGCATACGATAGGCGATCGAGCTAAGTGACCGTCGAGTTCAGCTGGGTCAGCCCGACCGCAGGGGGTGAGTAAATTCGTCCCGAGCTGGATGGAGTAAGAATGTATACGCTGCCGCCTCGGCTTAGCCAATCCTCTGTGGTCTGGCGGCGCTGCGCAAGCCCTGGCGTTCCTCCTCCTCTTCTAGCGTCTGCGAGTGGTTTGCTTGTTGGACGCTAGGAGTAGCGGCTATCTCTGCCTGACAGAAAACCGGTTTATATAAAGGCGGTAGGGTCGACGCTAGGTCAGCCTATCTGGAGAAATCTTCGGACATCTACCACAAGGTGTGGGCCTGCCCCTCAAGCTCTGCTATGCCCCCTCACCCTAACCCCTCCGGGGAGGACTGGGAGCTGACCCTGTTCGGCTGCTCTGACCCACAGGCCCAAAAGGCCCTGATTGAGCGTGCCCTCGAAGCGGCCGACGCCACTGGAGTCCCATACTAGGGACGTCTCCAAGTGTTTGTGAGGGCCGGCCTCTTAAGAGTCAGTCCAATCATGCCTCTATGCGATTTTTTCCCACATCTGGTGACGCCGAAGTCGACCCGCAACGTCGAGCTCGTATGTACGAAGCTCGTGTGAGGCCCGTCTGTGCTCTGCGGTCCGCAGGCGTCATTACTGAGGAGAACTCAGAGCGTGGCTTTCCTGTGGTGCGATGGGACTAAACCATACCTTCCTCTTAACCCATGCTTTCCTTCGAAATCGAACTCTCAATGCATTTCTTTCTTTTTTTTCTCTGAGTTTGCGGCATATCAGCAATAGGAGAGGGTAGCAACGCACCATATTAGTGATGGGTATGCATCTTCTTTCAGCCGACAGCTTAAGTTGCGAAGTGATGGCTTTGGCTCCTTTATCGATTTCCGTCCGACTACGCGGCAAATCAGTCCTGCAAGCAGCACGCATCTCGCGGTGGTCGTATGAAACGGAAAATAAAGAGAGTGGATTATCCAGTGAAGTATAATTATATATTTTGTCCAGTGTATTCATAGGATGCGACAACCGTGAACGCAGCAAATGTGACCATGCTTTCCATTTGTATCTTTATCGCAATCGTCCACAACTAAACAAGTAGCGTCCAAGGTACGTGAACGCTCCGGACCTTCGTCAAAATCGCCATCCTAATTTTGAATTAGATCACGCTCTGTGCCTGTACAACCAATGCCGAATAACTTGGTGCCCTAAGTTCAAAACGATACTCAGTTGTCATCAATGGCTGTCATCAATTGGCGATCTACAGGAGAAAAATGTTTTTAGCCAAAATCCAAATGTTCGGTTTGAGGCAGTAAACATCCTCCGGACCTTTGACCAAACCCAATAGCAAAGGTTTCCACCGATAATTCGGTAAAAATTCGAAAATTTAAGTGTTGCTTGCTCGGTTCCTTTTCAGGGCAATATAGAAGTTCGGTTGCGGTTTGCATTTCAATTCTGTGTCCGTGTGACAGCATGACAAAATCGTAATACCGGTATCCCATCGTTCTCTCTGACACGAGAACTGCACGTACTGCGGGTGTGCCAGAGGAAAATCGCATCTTCCTCCTTCACCGCTGAATGACCACATAAAGAAAAACTATGCTGTTTCATAAAATACACAACATAGTTTATAGCCTGATGCCCGTCTCACCACATGGAGCAATCCACACTTTTCCACCATCTACCCCTAACCTATCCTTGAATTTATGACATGCAGCCGCTCAACAAGGTGTCGGGCTCGGTTATTTCAGCACTCTTCATTGCCTGGATTGCTCTGCTGCAGTAGCCCTAAGCTGGCGACCTCGTGTTCCTGGATTCGATCCTGGCCGCGAAGGCAACATTACAAGGTATGCAAACTGCCTGAGGAATAACTTAAGCTCAGATGGCTTAACTAGCAATTATGGGAACCACCCAGGTGTACGTCGCACTGACAGTGTCTCTCTGTAGTTAAAACTTAGTGTAAATTATTAATCAATCACTATACTGCGAGGTAGTGTACGGGAAAGTAGCCTGCCTCAAATACCAGCGTCACGAATTTTGGAAGCCACAACATCTTGTTTTCTACTGGCGGCATGGAGTTCGCCGGATGTGGGGCTGCTTTTCTGTGGACCTCGCTGCACCAAGACTTCTCCGCACATTGAAGAAAATTCTCATTAAGGAGAGATAGATATATCATGTGCAACGTTGCCATAGCTACCGCTCTTTTTTTGCGCTGCCTGCATCCGCGACACAGAAGAGTGCGTTGCTTGTGGTCACCGAAAAATAACAAATGCTTGGCCGGCAGGCTTTGTAGATAATACATTTGTCATTATCGTGACAAAACCCTCTTATTGCGAGCGAATTGATTGAGATTTGCGATTTCGTATTTTGCGTTTGTCGTCTTTTTTTCATTTTACGTTTTCGCTGTCTCCGCAACCCTGGCCGTCATGTTTACTTCTCGGCTCCCTTCCACTTTTCAGAAAATGGCGTCCAGCACTGCGGCCGCGACCACCTCTCCTGTACCCGTTTTCTTGAAGGTTCGTACATCCAAGCTGTCTAGGCACGCCCAGAAGTAATTGCAAATGTGTACCCCTATACCAGGACCTGTTTTCTGGACAAGTCTGTTCGGGAAGCACTGAGTGCTGCGAGCGAAGATACCGGAGTTTCTCCCCGTACCTTTGCCAAAATCAAGGCGGAGCGTCTGCGTGGGCCTTTGGCGTCTCCGAAGAAAAGACCTTGCGACGTGAAGATTTCAAGCTCGCGAACAGTCAAGAATGACAGCTTCACAGTCCATGACATTCGTCTGAAAGTGCACAGTATGTACGCGAAGAGGGAAGTCCCAACACTGGACAGTGTGCTAAAGGCTGTCGATGAAGACGACGACCTGCCGAACTTCAAGAAAACGACGTTGTGGAGGTTGATGACGGACGTCGGATTCACATTTGAAAAAAGAAAACGGAACCTCGCGCTGATCGAGTGAAGTGACATCATTGTCTGGTGTCGCAGGTACCTGCGGGCAATCAAAGAATTTCGACGACAGGGCACGTACGAGTCGTTCCTTGCTTAGTTTCCTACGCAGCCCGTTTAGACTGGATTCATATAGAGCTTGATGTTAGCGTTGCAACCTCGTAGTCGGAACAGTCAGTGTTGCTTCAGAATCGTACGTTTTGCGATTAGGTGACGACCTTTTGCGTAGAGGTGACGTTTAACTGCCAGTTTTTGCTACGTTTGGTTGGGGCAAGTGTCTGCATGGGTCAGATTTAATCGCTAAATCCCAATTGGTGCAGCAAGCATAAACAACAAAACTGCCAAAATTGTCGTAGCACTGCAATGGGTAGCGCCATCTCGTCGTCACCGTAGGAACGAATGAACACCCACTTTACGCTGCCCGTTGCTCCGGTGGTGCGAGTTACTGGCGCTACTGCTGCGAACGTTTGCCATTTTTGATCGCAGTCACCGCAAGTGAAGAGATTTCAAATGTGTCCAAATTAGACAAGTGTCCCTTGCAAACATGCACTGAATATAAATTGTCTACCAAATGCCGCCTGGGCGCTAAATATCAGCCCGAACAAGAGAGCAATAAAGCGGAGACAACTCTTTTTCTCGAATGTCTTTGAGCGGCTGTTTGTGAGACAGTGGTCAGCAGTGTGTTTTTGTGCGCTGCCTACCTACATGTTGCAGTGTGCTGTTTACTCAGAAGCATTAACTCATGCTCTCAGTTGGTTCGCATTTACCGGTGCATCATCTACCTAGTTGAAACCTGGGTCAAGGCAGGGCACACAAAAGAATACATCTGGCAGGACAAGACCGTGAAGTGTTCTCAGGATGCCTTCTTGAAAGCTTTAACAATGGGATGGGCGGCGCCTTCGGGCAAATGGGCCCGTTTGATCCTTGTACATGCTGGTAGCAGTGCAACAGGATTCGTGCAAGACCCTGCTGACTTCTACCGAGCAAAAGAGGGAAACCACGCTGAATACCACTCTGAGATGGATGGCAACTACTTTGAGAAGTGGTTCACCGACAAGCTTTTGCCAAACATTCCGGCCAATAGCATTGTCGTCATAGACAGTGCTCCATATCATAGCGTGGCTCCTGAAAAAGCACCTACCAAGTCTATGCGCAAAGTTGATAATCAGCTTTGGCTCATAAAAAAAGGTGTTCCGTGGTCACAGGACATGGTGAGGGCCGAACTGCGGGAGCTTTCTCAAAAGGCAAACACGCCCAGCGTTGTGTACCGCATCGACACCCTGGCAGCTACCCATGGCCACGAAGTGCTTCGTTTACCACCGTACCACTGCGAGTTCAACCCCACTGAATTTGTCCCGAGCCAGGTGAAGGAATACGTCGCAAGTCGCAACAAATGCTTCACTTTGGCTGAAGTGGAAAAGCTCCTGCCGTAAGTACTGGCGTCAAAAAGCCAGAAAAGCTGGCAAAACTGTTGTGTTAATGTAGAGCATGTTGAGGCGGAAGCATGGAAACGCGATATGATTGTTCACGTTGAAATTGAAGCGGTTGTTCTCAGCATTTGTCACTCATGCAACTCCTCTTCTGATGAGTCAAGCATCCATTTCAGTGACGAACATTTAAGTGGCATCGAGGAACTTGTTTGACTTCGAATGGATGTGTAATACACATGCTACTGAGAAGGGAGAGATGACTCATCGGCATGCTGTGATCACCTTTGTGCGTGTGTGGGTGGAAACGGGAAATATGTGTGCATGTGGTTGTATCTATGTTGATCAGTGTACCGAGGAAAGAGAGAGGACTCCTCGGCATGCTGTGATCACTCTTGTGTTTTCTTGTGTGTAAAAGCACATGCTCATTAGCATCAAATTGTATCAGGCAGTAACTTGTAGCTTAGGTGTTGAGGTGGATGTGAAGGACGTTGTGGTGGCGGAGGAGGAGGTGGTGGCGGTGGTGGTGGTACGTGGTCGTGTTAAGTGTCTGTATAGAATTAGAATTTGTAAGGGAGGGCAAATAGTTCTTGTTCCAATTAGAACATGAAGAGTGTTACACATCGCAAATGGGTGCAGTTTTGGAAGATTCATAGCAGAAAAATACAGTGGAGCCTAATCCACTACGACAGTGTACCTGAAATCCAACAGGACATGAATGAATAAAAGATCGATATGAAGAAACTACTACAAAAAAACCAGGAGCTTGAAATGGAAAACAAAAGGCAGGAAGAGAGAGTAGATGAACTTGAACGGTATGAGAGACTAAATATTTTGGAAATAAGGGGACTACCGAATGACTGCGATGAAGTTGCAGCTGTGAAAGAATTAGGCAAAAAGCTCGGAGAGGAGACTGAAGATGCTGACATCGATGTGTGCCACAAAGTTGATGTGCCAAAATCCAGGAACAAGAATGTAATTGTTCGTTTCACACGCCGCTTCAATCCCAATGCTGTTTTGGCTAAGGCAAAACATCAGGTAACATCAGGTATCAGGTGACACCAGGACGGTGTTGGTGAACGAGAACCTCACTCGAAAGAATCAGCAACTGTTAGGCGCTGCTATCTTACGAAAGAAAGAAGTGGGCTGGATGTTTTTGTCTGGACCCGCCACTGATCTCCACTAGGGGGCTGGATGCTGCATCGGGCACTCGAAAGTGAAGCCACCGGAAATTGGGCTGCATTTCCCGCAAGTCAGCCTTAGGCAGTACACGAAATCGGACCTCAGCACGGTTTTTCAGTTTTAGTTTTCGTTTTCCGCCTAGCACTTTGTCTTTTCGACGTTCTCGTCTTTTTTCATGACAATGCCTACCTGTTGCGCCGTCAACTGCATGAGGAGAGCAGCAATGTCCTCGGGAAAGACGTTTTAAATAAGGGTCCACTGCATTGCTAAGGGACGACACTAGCGGACGACTGAACGTTGCTACACACAGCACGTACGGAGCCTCGTCTGCTCAGCTCTGTGTCGTCCCGTTGCGCTAGCGTCGCCAGCTCTGCTCTTTGTTGTGACACACATCGTCGCGCCCTAAGGTGAAGTTATACCGTCAATAGGGAATAAATTTAAGAAAGAATAGGTGCAAACCTTCATTAGGCAGCGGACTTTGCATTGGCCATATTACCGTTTATGTTTAGACCGAACCGGATCGAGGGCGAGGCCGCAATCTGGTGAGGTGCCGTCGGTGTTGTCCTGGTTCACATTAACGCGTCCAAAAGGTATATGGTGCTGCTGTTTCGAAGGAGCTAGTGTATCAAGTACTGCAGTGTTTCGTATTGCAGCAAATTATGCCTCAATGGGCTGTTATCCGTGATGCTTGGTGCAGTTGACTTCTAACAGCGCTTGTCACACGCGCTGCAGCATTCGTCTTTCTCGTCAGTCGTTTCTCTCGCTCTGTGTAGATGAAACATGGCTGTGCTATTGAGTTAGATTAAACGCACGTCTGGAAGGTAAATGACACCCTAAAGCGATAAACATCAGCTGCCGTCGATGAGAAGAGACATCGTCCGCCACCAAACCGAAACTTAGACAGCGGCAGTTCAAGGGTCACGATTCCCGCGCCATTACCTTTTCTTTGCTGCACGAAAATTTGTTTTTAAGATGGCCTAGACTTATCGTCATTCCACTACTTCCCCTAATTACTCTCAGAAGACAAGAACCAGATCAGAAAATAGTGAGACCTGGTGAGACCTGCATGACTGTTTTCTTCGGTTTCTCTGATATTACCGGGTACTCCAAGCAATGCACACATTTCTCGCGTTGAACTTGCTTATTCCTTTGATATCACAGCAGACGTTACAAGAAAACAAAGCGAAAAACTGAGAACGGAAGTGTGAAAGACGTGACTTTTTGCATTGAAGGTCACAGCAGACACCAAACTTCCGGGACATGCCTCCGAACTTCCGGTGGCTTCACTTGCGCCCACTTCGGAAAGCGGGAATGCGGCATCCAGCCACCTAGTGGAGATCAGTGGGACCAGCAATGGAAAGATTCTTGCACTTCGAGGCGAGTCAACAACTATCTTGCGTATCGCAAATGTAAGCGATATCGATAGCATCACGGCAAAGCCTCGGTTGTCCAGTGGAAACGGGCACGGGCCAGAAAGCTAGAAAGAATTAGCTTCACGTGTGGCTTTATCTGCTCGTTATTTTTTGTGGTTCTCAAGAGCTGCTTATGATACGGGCTATGTACGGAACGAGGTGTGACCATAAATACTTTAATCGGTATATCTCAGACAACAAATGGCCACGTAAATCGTTTTCCATATTTGCACTTTATTGTCTCAGTCTAAGGAATAAGGGCGGAGAGCTCGAAGTTTTTTTTTTATGACCTTGCCCTCAAATTCGCTGTTTTATGTTTACGGAGACCTGGTTTGCTAATGAATTTTTTGTACATACTTTTGACGGGTATAACCATTTTGTTTTGTTTTTTTAGAAATAACAAGAAAGCAGGCGGTGTTTCTGTATATGTTAGAATTGGGCTGAAATGCACTGTGGTACAGGAATTTTCTACACTTCAGTGATTATGAAATAATAACTTTAAGATGTAACGATCCAGTTGTGGCACTTGTCTACAGACCTCCAGCAGCCCCTGTTTCACTGAATATTTAGACACAATTTTATTGAAATTATCCGAAACCTATCGAAAGGCTATTGTTGTTGGAGACATATCAATATTGATTTACAAGTGTCCAGCAATGCTCAGAGTAACTTTTATAAATAATCATTTGGCATGGCTTCAGAAATACTATTACTTGTCCCACGCGAATATCGGACACTTCTGAAACTATGATTTATATCTGCTGTGCAAATTACGAGAGAGGCAACACCGCCTCCGGTGCACTTCTGTCTGCAGTCAGCGGACATCTGCCTTTATTCTGTATATTAGAAGGTCGTGTCTCAAGACAGCTGACTGCACAAGGGTATAGAGCCCTGAAAATTAATCAAAGCACGTTATCCACTTTTAGAACCCTTACTATTGAGACAGATTATTCTGGCGTGTTTTGTGAAAGCGACGCACAGAACAGCTTTTCTACCTTTTATGGTAAAATTAGGGCCTATATGATAAATGTTTTCCATTATGCCATTGAAAGAAATCTAAAAAATCATGAAAGCCGCAGATGAACGCGGATATTTATCACAAAAAAAGGCAAAGAAACAAGCTTTTTGAGGATTACCTTAGGATTAGGATTAGAAAAGACCAATCAAAATTCAAGGAATAAAAAATTCCGCAATGAAGTTAATGTCCGGATCAAGAAAGCTACACGTGCCTATGAGAACAGCAAATCTGAAAATATTGACCACCCACGTAAATTGTGGAAGGTTTTTAATGAACTTTCAAGTGCTCGAAGGATGAATACTGCTCTGTCTGACAAACTTAGGCGGCGAAAAACATCAGGGCTGCAGCTCTGTGAAAAGTTTAATGAACATTTTCTCGCAGGTAGTAATAGGCAAACAATTTCTGTATTGTTACCTAAAGAATCAATATACATAAAAATACATGTCGAACATTCAGTATTTTTATCACCTTCTGATAAGGCTGAAATTAAGTAGATTATTGAATTATTAAAAAGCTCTGGTGCAGCTGGCCCTGGTGGTATTATAGCCTTGCCAAGAAAGGTAGTACCTGATGTTCTTGCAGCCCCCTTGTCGCATAATTGTAATTTTATTCTGAGTGACGGCTCTTTCCCTGAACAACTAAATGTTGCACTAGAGACGGTGATACTTAAAGAAGGAGGAGAGGAACACCTAAACAACTATAGGCCAATATCTATATTAAGTGTTTTTTCGAAAGTTGTCGAACGTTTTATCTACAGGAGGCTTTCTGCATTTCTAGACAGCCTAAAGGCTTTCAAAAGAACAAATCTACATGTTATGCAATGCTGCAGTGAGAGTGTTGAGGTACTCAATGTTGTATGTTATTTTGGGGGGTGTGAACGATTTCAAGCTGGCTCTTGCACGGTTCAGTGTGAATTTGTTTTTTGGAATCATGTCTTTGTTAGTACCGTCTGCGTCACCCTTCTGTACAGCGCTCGCTGTACTACCGTGCAAACAAATCCAGATCTTGTCGCAGCGGCTAGGTTCCAGAGGAAACACTTTAGCTGAAATAGTGCCAGATACAACCGCAAACAAAGTAGACACGACCACTTTGCCCAGAAATGGGGGGCTGCTCTGTAATTTCACTTTTTGTTACCAGGTACGCACTGCTCGAGTGCTCTACACAAGGGTGACGCGGACTGTACACGTCCCAGGAGTTTGATTTTGTTGACTGAAAATGCACTGTTTTTTGAACCCTGTCCAGACAATGGTCTGGTTCTCGTTGTATGAAATAATGTTGTTCGATGGCCTGCAATCTTTTTTTCAATTTTGGAGCACTTGACTGATTGTGTGTTGGTGCTCCTCCAATGCACGTGTCTTTCAATTTGTATGCAATGTGATCCAAGCCACTGGCTGTCTGCAGAATAAACCATTTCTCGGAATCACTGCGTGGTCTACATTCTTTATTTTCCTGTCTCATTTATTGTTTACTCTTTTGAAATATTCCTTCATAGCCTTGTGCAACTATACTGCATCCTTACTTGGCGCTTCAGCAGCTCGGAACTCTTTTTGCCCGGCTGCATGAAAATCCTGCCTGGGCAGCCTCTGCTCTTCTAGGAGAGCAGGGAAATCGATACAGGCTGACTTGACTCTGTAGTGCCTTGATATACGTTTGTGCACGAGAACAAATCTTTACCTCTTGAGGCAGTACCTTTTCTGCAACAGTGTGAATCAATACAATGTTCTAAATTTAACACTAAAATGGGAAAACAGGCCATATTGGGGTGTTGTGTGTATAAATAATGTGACCCATCAGTATAAATGTACTGCTCTTTTACCGCATATTGTCACGTAGTGGTGATGGCAGTCGAAGCAGCGATGAAGATGGACAAAAGGTCTTCAAAAAGGAAACTGTTTATTGGGCTGACTTGCACCCAAAATGGACTGAATCACTCGGCGGCGGCGAAGCGACAAGCGGGCTCGGCGGTCGTCGAACAGAATGCCCGCCGCTGTCGGTCGTGCTCAATTTAAAGCTGATAGCGAACTTTCGAGATAAAGCGTGCAAAGTTACTAGAACATTCCAGAACAACGTAGAATCAGCTCTGCCTGCCTGCGATCAATCGAGATAATTGTAGTCGCGTCTTGCGTCGCAAACCAGCGCTTCCTCTGTAAAAATAGAGGATGCGCTGCGCAAACAAAGCGATAAACTTGTGTGGCGGCAGATTTGAAGCATGAACAAACACTGCAAATGTTCGTGGCAATATAATAGCCCAGTTATAGAGCTCTCTTTTCAATGACAAAGGAAAACGCACTTTGCTATGTAACGAAAAATATCTTAACAAAAAAAAAATGAATTGCAGGTGTGCACAGGAATGTTGCATATATGCGGTCAGAAAATAGGCGATTAAGAAGTTTAGATTATGTTTTCTGCGCTCATGTATGATAAATCAGATTTCTAAATTAACAGAAATCTTCCGTCTGAACTTTACGATCAGTAAGAAGTAATTGCTCTAGCCAAGTCATTTGGGCTACTCTACAGCACAGTGCCAAAGTCGATCCCAGACTCTTTTGGCGAAGACTGGATCCGCCGCTAACCGGTTGCACGAAACAATTCATAGCATGCCAGTTACCTTAAGAGAGGCCCCAAAGGAGTGGGTTCCTTGGCAACGCCGAAATCGAAAGTTTCAGACGGCTATTTGTTAATCGTGCGAAGGCGGGGCATTCACCACTCTGCTAATTCAATTCATTAAACTCGACAATTGAACGCCATCTTTTCACATAAATCTCTCGCTTGCATCTAAACAGTATAGTCACAATTGTGCAGAATCTGGAAGAAAATCGCCACTGCTGCCCAAATGCCGGTGCGAGCTCACTGACAACGGATTTCGGACAGCTCACATTAACGCGGTATGCATCAAATGAACAGATGCATGCTGTTCATTTCAGAACGTGGCATAATATTCAAGCGACTCTGAACAAAACGAGATTTCTCATTCCAAGTCACGCGAAATGCAGCTTGCCATGATAAAAAAAAACAATATGTGCGAAAAAAAAAAGTTTCACCACGCGGGATTTGAACCCACGCACCTGCCGCTGCATGTCGAGTTTCTGGAGCGCCGCGTTAGAGCACACGACCACAGAACAGCGAAAAATACGCTCAGCCTTGTGGCGCCATCTAGTTTTTAGGACGGGTAACTATTTCTGTCAACAAACATACGCTCTGCTTAAGCCTAGAAGGGGCACAATCGTCACTCTAAATAAAAAATAAAGCAAATATTTCACTCATACGTCTTCATATAGGCGAGGTGAGACCAAGCGAGAAATGGGTGCGCCATTTATTGCCAGTGAACGCAACAAATAAGGCAGTAACAACGAGGAATCCAGTCCGAAGCGAGTGGTCCAGCTTGGAAGCGCGCCGCCTTATTTGCCTCCGTGGGAATGCTACCTCCTCCTCACCGCGGCATAAATATGTCCCGTACCGATCGAGCTTTCCGCTGGGTATTTAGGCCGAATCACTGCCGCGGCCGCGGATTCCCCTTGTTCTCGCCGCCGAATGTCGAAGCGTGAGACGAGCGCTCACAGAGGCTTGGCCCGCCTTGTCGTCTGCTCTTTTGGTCCGTCGTGTAGATGCTGTCGCCGGCCAGACCCGGCCGGGCCACGCACGGTCGACCCCACGTGACCGGTCCGCAGGCCAGTCCGTGGCCCGCCGTCTGGATACACCTTTAGCGGGAAAACGCGCAACGCCGGGCGTTTCCCGCGTGCCGCTTCCCGCCCAAGCCGGTTTTTCTCCCGCGGACAGCCTGCTCTCCCGTCCCGCGGAGCGATGGGTTCGGTACCTATTTTTCCCGTGCCGGTGATTAAGGACAGCCAATGGGCGCCGACCGTGAACCGTGACGTCGGTCCCAGTACAGTGACCCCGTCGGCGGAGGCTGCGCGCGTCCGGCCGGCCGGCCCCGGCCGGCTGGGGCACTCGGCGGCTGCTTTGCCAGGGCGACGGGAGGGGAGCTAGCAGGGTGCGCTTTCCAGTCTTCTCTAGTGTCACGTGACTATCCCCTTCTCTTTCTGCTCGTTCGGGTCCTCCCTCACGCCTCCTCTCTCCACATTCCAAGACAACCGCAGCGAGAAAACGCGCGTAGTGTGAGCGTCATTCCGAGGAGCTGCGAGGCAGCGTCGACGTTGACGCTGTGCCGGCGCGGGAAGCTTCCCGCTAGTGTGAGCGCGCCTTAAGGCTATGACGCGATAGCTAATGGTTTAACGCCCATACATGCAGAATTGGTCTTTCTCTACTTAACTTTCACAGATACCTGAGAGTCCTCATACCACTCCTGGTGCAGTGGTTAAGCGGTGCACCAATGGCCCGGGATGGCAGGTGCTTCCACTGGTAGAACTTGTGCGATCCAGGTCGCTCTTCCCGAGCGGCGAATCATTAATTTAACTGTCACCTGCCACGGTGGACATTTAGCTCAATGAAACGTAGGCAGATTGTGATGACTTCTCAAGGCCACCTGACCCAGGTGGCCCACCTGCTTCCTAGGTTGACTTGGGACCACCTGTCTGATCAATGCCCGTGGTATTTTGCTCATAAAGCTGTCAACACCGACGCCGGATTTTCTTGCGAATGGGGCCTTTAACTCTATCCCGTTAATAAGGGTAATATGATAGTTTTCTAGCTGGAAGAATCTAAGAGTTATTTTTTTCCCGAGGTGTTTACTGTCGAATACGAAGGTTTTTTTTTGTATTCTAAAGTTTCTTTAAGATGTTTTTCTTTTTGGAGACAAGCATATTAGTAACTTTTGTGAAAATTTTATTTCAATACTAATATTTGCGAATTAGATTTTCAAAGACGTAACACACATAAAAGAAGCCCAGAAGAGTGGCGAATCGGGCTAGTTGACGCACGCTTGACATTTTTGTCAGCGCTCGTCCATGTATGTTCCTTCTTTGACGGTGCTCTTTTAGCGCTTTCGGATGATGATTAAGGAATATCTGTCAAAAAATAGTGTAATTGCATTCACAATTGACGTATTTCATTAAGTTGCGAAACTCATAGTTTCGCAGCCAGAAAAGCACGACAACCCACAGAATACGGCCATTTTTCCACTGTAGGGAGAGGCACGTACCGTCCCGTCTATTCCTCGTCTAGTAGTTTCACACCACCGCACTACTCTCCACGGTTGCCGGATGAACCAGAACATTTGAACCAGAAGAAGACCTTACGATGCGAGACCGTGATACCACGTCTCCCACTTCAGTCTCACCAACCTCGTGCTCAAAGCACTTAAGACAAGACACCCCAGTCACGAAATAAGATTCACGTTTTATTGCGTACTCACACACAGCTTGAAAGCAGCCTTTCTACCATTCCGTTTTTAATCTGGACCGCACTCAACATACACACGAAAAGAACTTCGCGAGCGTGTGGGAACACCTTCATTCCGGCTAAATGTCTGCTTGTTACGTTAAAAAAAAAGGCACGTGACACGATGCAACCAACTGAACAAGGCACTAATGAGATGATATCTCGGCCACACCTATGAGTTGAAGAAGGCTGCTTCTCGAAGCGGGCAGAAATACACAAACACGTATCAACTCATACACACGCACACATGCTAGTCAGTTTAACCTAAAAAAACAGTAATGAATAAAATGCTTAGTCGTCAGCTCAAAGACTGCTCCCCTTTTTGCACCAGAGAGGACTGTTTTCGCAGCTGTTCGCGATGGGAGACACTTTGGCGTGACTGGTTCGCTATGCCAACTTTTCCCCGCGTTCTATCAACTTTCCGGGAAAAAAACAACAGTTGATGTTACATGAAGGAAGACAACGCGAGGTCCGTTCACGTTGTGGCAGGATATTCTTGTGTCAAGCACACGCACGTTACTGTTAAGAAATAAAGCGATTGGTTATACAACACCAAAAGCTTGATCACAGTGCGGCGTCCGAAATCAGAACGATTTAGCCTGTCTTTACCAATGCAGCTTCAGCGTGACGTCATGTATAAAGTGCGCACGCCAGTCGCATCATAAACAGAGTGAACACCCCTGTTTCCAAGCAAGGCAGGAAAGGCTACCGATAAAGTGATAGCGCAGCACTAAAACGTTGTCCGATTTCGAAGACGTGTGAAGGCACAAGACTTACGGTGTCCAATAACTCCCTAAAGTTCGCTTAGCCGAAGTCATCTCCTTTAGAAAATGGTTAAATGATCGGCACGTTAGTCGAGATCATACGAATCGTGTTATACGAGAAGAAAATGCGATGAAGGGTTACCGCCGGCATATCTCATTTCTTCTTCCAAAACGCAAGATTCAAGCGACTACTCGTCCTGCAGGGAACCGCGTTGCTCCGTCCACATGAAGCGCAATTCCGTCTTCACCAGCAAAAATATAAACCTGTGCTCGAAGGTAAACGCTTCGCAGCGGAGGCGCATTTTCTTACGCCGGGCACCTTCAGAGAGCAGCTACACTCTTCCTTCAGAACAATAGCGACCTACTCAAGGAATGTCGAGGACGGAACTGGCTGTTGTGAGAGGAAGGTTTAAGCCCCCCGATACATCTGTGTCAAGGATCGCAGGTATTGGTTAAGTGCTTAAGAGCGAAGTTAACGACGTAGGAAAGTGCCGCTATCCAGAGCGGTGACACCACTCCTTGAATCTTGCGGGGCTCTCCATGGTGACTCGTCGAGGGTGATTTCATTAGCTGTTCCGGGATAGCGTGACATCTTGCGGGGTGCCGGAATGCTGATTCTCCTGGTGACTCTGCTAGATGTTGATGTATTGCCGCACTAGGCTCGATATCTCTTGATCTTGCAAAGACAATGGGTCTAGTATTTAGAAAGGTCACAATGCCGCTGGATATACAATAAACGAAACACAGCCAGGCCTCCATGGCGACAACAGGAGCTTCGTTACGAGCACTCGACTATATGACATACACATGGCCCAGGATCAACGTCTCGTTCCAATGGCAGCGCAAGAGGTAAATTGTTCATTGTGTTAAACTAGGTTTCTTCTGCACAAGTGGAGATCCAGCAGGCAAAAAAGCTCACAATGCAATAATCCATGAAGAAATTATTTTGGTAAACACACCAACAAGAGTTGAGGCTGGTGCGCCCACTTGGCCGTAGAAATAGCGCGGTCACCTGCGCGTAGCTCCAAGAGTCTGAGAGCGAAATGAAATAAATCCATGCGCTCACAAACAACGACACAGTGGGGACACAGCGCTTACTCGCAACTACAAGAATTTTTATTCAGAGGCTTCTATATATAAAACAAACACCAAAACAAACCCTGAGTAATCGCACGCCACATGCCGAACGATGATGCCCTCGGTGTCCAAGTATTAAAAAATACAAGCATGGAAATATGAACCAGCTGGTTCATGATAAAGATGAGAAAGGAAAGGACAAAACAATCGTTGTGGTGTACGTCTCTCTTCTCGTATTTGTCGTTTTTGAGTGGTTCTCCTCTTATTTATTAGCGTGTTCGCAGCAGTATCAGTAACATTGGCTTCAGTCGAAAAGCAGCTTCAGATGAGTGGTTAACTCGACGCGTCATTACTATGATGATTATGTCAACATCTCCTTCCCATCTCATTATTTGATGCCACCTTCGATTCAAGGAGATCAGGAAAGTAAAATGTAGCAATTAGTCCAATTGAATATAACCTTCTTGAGACCAATTTCATCAAAACCATTTAAAATGATGGTGATTATACATTTTTAAGGCGCAAGGGCATCTACGGCCAAAGAGCGCCATGGCACAAGGTATTCTTCGATTACACAAGATGGGGCCTAAGACCCGTTTCCCAAGCATGAGTATTCAAAAACCTATCTCGTGCTCCTAGCAGTGATCAAAGCATTTATTTTGTCTCTATCCTGAGCTTGGAGCATAATAGCCTTGGTTTCTTATACGCCATAAACCTAACACGACATGACACGCAACATTTATTTTGTTAGATGGGTGGCCTTGAGACCATACTAGAAAGGCGCGTGAGCTGCCACAGCTTCGCGTGAAGTCAGGTTCACGCGATAAGAAAACTGCAACGCGTTTTCCACAATCCAAATGGCGAGAGAAATGTGAAAAAAATATTTGATAATGGCCTAGCCTGTTAGGCCAGGATATACGTAGCGAAAGCACGGTGGCATCTGGTTCGGAGAAGTTAATATATCAAAGGCGCGCATTCACTACATCCGCATTTATGCACGGATAAACCTTGATCCATCGTTGAGCTGGCACGCTCCCCGATAGTTTCCCTCCCTTTTTCACTTTGTTGGCAAGCACCTTGAGGTTTCACCTAGAGCGTCGGAATCATAGCCCGAGCAGGGATTCGGCGAGCCTCAGCGAAGCACTACCGGCGCCACACTACATAGTTCGGCCCAAGAACAGAACAGGAAGGAGCTCACGTTGAGACCTGGTTTCACGGTTGCCGCGAACCTGAAACACATTTTGAAAGAGCCGCTTCATTGTTCCAGCAAACACACACTCAAACACATGTTGAAGACTTCCTTGTGCACCACTGTTTGCGCACTGCTCTTTTGATGTACTACGTTGCTGTGAAGCACCGCTTTTGTACTCCCTCATGGGCCTTAACGCTGTTGCACTCACTCCCTTCATCCGATACAGCTGTGGTTTGGCCGTACACTGAGACCGACACAAATACTGCCTCTTCCTTTTCATCAGGAGTGATTATTACCAGCGCACGCTATTTTTAACACGCCTTCGAAGATACTGAATGAGCTAGGCACGTTTATCGGCACAGAAAATACGAACAGCCTAGAAATCCCTGCCCGAAAGGATTCTAGTATACTTGAGCGGTATTGTCTGTACGCCCATAGGCCAAAGAGGTCGCGCTCCCCGTGGAGCACAAATTAGCCATAAACCCCTGCAATGCAAGCGACGAAAAAAGCACAAGACCTTAAATAGAGGCAACAAGGCTCGTTCCTGAACAGTTTGTCTTTTTAATGCAATGAGGAAAAAAATAAAGACACATGAGGTAAAGCAGTATCAACAGATCAAAATAAAAACCACTGTGCAAGCCTGGAGAGAGCTTTCAAATCTCTTGTCGATAAAACGCAGTACTGCGGTAACGCGTGCCAGCTGAGCACATGCTGACACTGCACAAAATATGGGAAGAAGAAATGACATCATTCGCACACAGGAGGAACACGCCCCCCTCATCAAAAAACTAAAATAACAGCATCTTCAAACAGCATAGTTGGTAAAAGCCACGTATGATGGATATGTACTCTGCAATATTTAACCGCCATGGTCTAAGCTGGATGATGTCCCATGGAATGACATGAGATAAATAAATGAAATTTGCTCCCGCCACAAGCTCTGTGTCAAAGATGCTGATGCTAATGATACAACCACACATCGTACAAAAGGAGCGCAATAAAATCCGAACACCACTGACAGGCGAAATAGCTCATACAGAGAGTGAAGGTGAAGGCACACAGGAGACCCTGCAGCCATGTCTTGTGAAAGACGTCAAGTTGTGCCGAAACTAAAGCGCACCGCGGTTCCCAGTTACACGCAGATTGGTGCTACGTATGCAAATCTGCATGACAGGGCTGCACATGTAGTTCCTCTTTTTTCCCCTGTGCGGCTGCGCTGTCGAAGCGTGTTTTATTTCTTTAGTGACGCGGCTTTTTCAATCCGATGAACGTCGTCATAGTGCAGTCTGGTGAGCATGGTGCATTTGGAACAAAGTCATCGTCCTCAACGTGCCGCCTTTCACCCGGCAATCTGTGTCGCCAACATCGAATCCAAGTCACACGGCGCTTATAGTGATCAGCCAAGTAGTGCGCATGCACAGTTTCTAGCAACGGCAGCCGCCTTGACAGCCATGAAATCGATTCTTGAGCGCAGCCACTTGCGTCGACGTCGGAAACGATACACAGCGACCGTAGACGCAACACCTCGGCGGTGCCGAGTTCGCTGCAGATCGCACTCAGGGGTAGGTTTGGAGCCCAGAGGGTCAGTGAACACAAGTTCTCACTCGAACTGAGCGATGAGATGAACGATCGGTCATGGGAGCAAGTCATGGTTCTTCCAGGCCAGGACAATCGCATACGCACCAAGTTACACTCCTGCAAGAATCTGTAGCACCGCAGACCGTAATAAGAATACAGCGTAAGCCTCTGCAGCCTTGTTCCACGGTGCAAAGCGGAGACCGTGTTTCTGTTTATGGCAGTAAAGGGCAGCGAACACACTGGGCACTCCATAGAAGGAGAGATCTTGCCGTCACAGGCGCGGACATCTAGCTCTTCAAGCATTGCGCAGGAAGAGGCAAGGTGTTGGAGAGACGCGTCCGTCTGCAGGCTGCACTGCGCAAGGGCGATGGCTCTCAGCAGAGGAAGGGCTTCCGATGGGAATATCTGCCATAACTCCGTTCCCCACTCGAAATGAACCAAGCTCAGGTTCAGCTCAGTCAGGTTGTTGCATGAGCGCAGAAACCTGTTCAAAGGCGAAGAGCACGCCGGGCTGGCGTAATCCCTGCGAAGGCCAGCATTCAAATGATCAGAGGGAGTGAGCAAGACGAACGTCAGCGACCGCAGCCGCTGCAACCACGATCGATCGGCTACTTGTGCTAGCTGCGTTAGTTGGTTGGGGACACATTCGGCGCAGAAGACCACCTCCTCTTCCGGAACTGCTAGCTCTTCCGAAGCAATAACGTCCTTCAGGAGTACGCGCGTGCAAGAGACGACCGGATGCATGCGATAAGTGACGTTCCCGAAAATGGCAGAAATCATCCATAGGGCTGGCAGTGGAACATGAGAATGCAGCGCCATAACAAGAAAATAATCTACATTTTCCGAGAACCCCTGTCCAGAGTAGGCGAAGCTTTCCAGCATGCAGAGCGAATCATTCAGGCACCACCAGGCGGCTAGTGCGTCAAAATTGTCTCCGTGGAGTGCGTGGACATGTAGGTGTTTCAGATTCACGCAGCGTTTTTGGAATCTCCTGAGGAGGTAACAGCTTGCATAGTCGTCGACGATTTCTACGTACATTTGTCGTAATGTTGGCACGACGTCAGTCTCCGAGGCGCCGATATCGTCGAACCTTTCTCCGTAGGTTTCCTCTTTAAAAAGCGACCACTCCAGCCGGATGAGCGAGAACACCGATGTAGTGAGGATGTCGAAAAGGCGCCGGGGACTTACAATGCAGTTCACGCAGTACAGTTCCGCAAGGTGTACACACACAGATACTGCCTGGAATACCTTTTCAGGAGCAGCCATCAAGCAATCGGTGAGACGCAGAATCATGACAGAACGTGCATCATAACGCTGTAGGTGTTGTAGCAGGGCAGACGCATCCGAGTGACGGCTCAACATAACTGCTCGGCTTAGTGTCGGCATGAGACACACATCCCAGTGGACCACATCGCTCTCTAGTAGGGCTTGCAGTGACTCGACGTCGAGGTAAACCACAATGCTCACCCACACATCGACGGGAAGAAAGAAGTGTTCGGTCTCGGACAAGGGTTCAGCCATATTTGCCCAAAAGCAGCCCGTCAAACAGAGTTGTAACTGGAATGGCTGACTGGATGTCGAACTGTACCGCCTGTGCCGGCAACTGGCTGTTGAACGCTGTAAGTGCGCTGTGTTTCGAATGCAGGGTGGTTATAGGCAAAGAGTAGCCCAACACGCGTATTTACGCCGTCGACGTCAATGGCTAGCCTCAGTTGATGATAATGCATAGAAGGGAGTGGCCCTTAATCTGAAAACAATAATCTTTCGGTCACAACGAAGATCCAGTGCCCTACATGCGAAAAGATCTGTTTGTAGAAGCTTTGATAACATAATCTGACTGCGCCTGCTTACTGCATGCACACATGACGGAAATAAACTCCATGACAGCATATTTTGAAAACTAACGTGGCAAGGTAGCAAGCATGCGACGACGCAGAGCGCAATCTGTCGCTCGTTGCGCAGACCGTCGTTTTCTGTACCCTTCGCACTGCTTTCTCGGTGGACCATGAACACGCGTGCGCTTAAAGCCACTGTTGCCGTCCAGTGATCCCACATGCTTTACATCGGGTATCCTCTGCACTAATTCGTTTCGGTGCCCGCAGCTGCTAGTAATGGCGGCAAGGGAAGGCGAGCGGTGGAGGTCGCCTTCTCAAATATCTGCCAAGCATTTCCTTGAGTGTCTGACGAGCACGTTGTATTCACTAAGATAGACCTTAAACCTCTCAGTTGCTCCTTTCAACTTTCTGTCAAGATAAGTTGCGAAGCTGCAGACGAGCTTCAGTGGAAATTGCTGTGAAGGCACACCACGCCGGTCAAAAAATGGTTAACGTCTTAACATAGTTAAAGTTAAACTGAGCAGGACGCGCGAAAGCACTTGATGCAACACCGCTTCAAAGAGCGCTGCACCACTAGACGCGGCACGAGTAGCGCTCGTTCATCGCCGCTGCGTGGTTGCTCGCATGATTCCGGCGCCGATGCTTCTCGAGTGTCAGGAGCGGGGACGGCTTAGCGCTCCGGCAACGCAAAACGATGAGTGCGGTTCCTGGAGTAAAAGCGGAGGGTAGTCCCAGAGAGGATCCGCGAGAAGAGGCAACTGCGCGAGGGGTCAACTAGCCTGCCTCATTTTTCTGACCCCTCTCGTATCGGCATTGCTTCAGCTGCGGCAGAGATGGTGAGCGTGGAGCGGAGAAAGGGGGCGGGGGGCATTTCTTCCGCATGGCGCGGGGAGTAGGGGGTGCCGGTTCCGCACGTTGATGGAGCAGCCGCAAAAGGTCTCCGCCGCTTGCGCGTAAAAAGTTGAGGCATCGCATATAACCCCGGTTTTTCAGCTTCGTTTGCGAAGTAGTGCTTCCGCTCTATAATATTGCCTACCATCATTCCCGACCCTTCTGCAAACTTCCTGGAGCCGTTCCTTGTGCTTTTTTATTTTACTTTATTTCAGCACCCAATGACACTGCTACGTTAACCATGCTAGCTGCTGGCTTTGTGCTCAATCCAATTCCCAAGTTGACTTCGGAAGACGATAAAATTTTTACCTTAGCTGAAGCTTCTATAAATGGCTGTCACTAGTAATAGCGTGACTCACAGTGATCTGACACCGACACCGGACCTACAGGTCGCCTAACAACCGAATGGTCCGGGCACTACATTCGTGTGCGCACTGTATTTGCTCTCCTGTCATCAGGCGTAATTAGTGAGCAAAATGCAGAGGATGGCTTTAGTGTGGTCCGTTGAGATTAAACGAGGCCTTCTTACTCCATACTAAGCTAGATCACCATTGTAGCTCACTAGTTTTGGTGCTCAGCTGCTTTTATGTATTGAACTTCCAAGGTGTGACCACACAGATAATGACGGAATCGGGGAGTGGGGGCTCTAGGTCCAGCGCACTAAAATTTAGCCTGGTTAACCTCAACTGCCATGGTTCAGGGCAGCTTAATGGAGAAAGCACGTGACCTTCGGAGTCTCTCCTCCTAGAACAGCTACGGGAGGCGACGGCCAATTGTCGCTGAAGCCGGGCGCTGGAAACGTGGAAGGCTGACAGTGGCGCTCGACTTGTTAGCACTGCCTTACGGGATGACAATAATGTCGCGAGCGCTCTCTCTTTCTTCTCGCTAAACCGCTTGACTTTCATCATCGCCAAAAATCTTTCAACTTGAGTATCTTGCCCCATTATGGCATTTTTTACTCTTCTTGTTCAACTTTTGACACTGCGCAGAGGTTTCTAAAAGTCGACATTCGATCTTTTTGGCATCTTTCGGTGAGCCCTATCACACTGATATTCAGTTGGTGAATTTAGTCATCACTATTAGCAAAGCTGATTACACTGGAGGGCTGTTAGAGCCTCTTCTACACCCCTGCAGCGGCCACCCTACATCTCCGCAGAGGTTGAAAGAAACAGTCCAGCATATACAATGCAGGCTGTATTTTAAGCTATGTCATGTGAATTTATTTTTCCTCGCGCATGACTCCAGGACTCCCAAGTGCTGCTGTAGCTTTGAAGGCCTTTCTGCACGGTGTAGGAATGAGTGCTGTGAGGCTGTCACATGTGATAGGAAGTTTGAAATAGAAGTATGAACTAAAGAAGTTTGGAGAAGGCGACGAGGATAACGATAAGCATCACGTGTGTTAAGCCAGGAATAACGAAGATGAAGAAGTGATATGGGAGGTGGGAAGAGATAATTTGTGAAGAGAAGGCGATGACGAAAAGGATGACGTGTACCAACGCCAAGGTTATAAGAACGCGAGGGATAGCGTGGCACGGGAAGGTATGATACGGGTCCTCTTTGGGCCCAAGATATTAAACTTAATTTTGGAATGTGGCGGAGTACTTGAAGCTTGCTTCACCTCAGCCACAGGTTAGCCCGGTATTGCACTGCCTCCGGGATTGGCCCGGGATATAGTAGCGCGCGTCTTTTCTTTCAATATTTGATCCCCCATTTTTCAACTCACCTACTTTCAGCACGTGGCAACGATTGTGGCCCAGCTTGAGGCAGTGAACCAGTCCAGGCACTTTCGTTTCGATTCTTCCTCACAACAACAGCCGCAGGAACGTGGCACATAGAAGTGGAGGTTCCGGCGGGTCAGGAACTCCTCGGATGGAAGAGAGCAACGCCGGCTACTGCTCCGGTGAGCTCGAGTTCTACGGCGTCGCACCGTGTACTTTCTGCCTTTCCTGAGCTCCTTCCGGGGACCACCTGCTACGGCCAGGGATGCCTCCAGCTCTGTTGCCACCCTTCAGGGATTTGCCCTCAACGCCAGCATCACTAGCAACACCTTTACGGGCACTTGGAGAGGGAGCTCGCACGACGCCGCCAACGACGCCAGCCTGACACCTTCGAACTCCACCTCGACGCCGGCTAACTGGATGCCACTGTATGGACCCATGCAGCGCTTCGTCAGCAGCGAACCGTGAGCACGAACACCGAACGCTAGAAGACTGGGTGTTCCCGGGTCGTGTGTATTGGTAGATTTCGTGTTTTGTGTTAGTTCTGTTAGTTTTGTGCGCTAGTGTTTGTGTGACATAGGTTGTATTAAATGTGCCTCTCCGTGGGTACACTTTTCGCCTAGTCCATTCTCTCAGCTCGAATGTTCCCCGAGGTTCTTTGACAAAGTTGGTGGCGAACCTGCGAGGATTCATTTCCTTGTTTCTTGTTGTTTTGTCTTGGATCTTTCCGATCTCTCGACGGCAGAAAGTATGGATTTGGCAAAAACATTAGAACTGGCTCTCAAGCTGTGGTTACGCAAGGAAGAGGTGATGAGTCTCTATGACGAGGCGGCAGAGAGGCAGAGAAAGGAGGCAAGTACGCAAAAAGAGGAAAGGGCTCAAGCACGCGCAGACGCTTGCGAGGCAGAAGACTGGGAGGCTAAAAGAGCTTACGAGGCAGAATAACGGGAGATAACAAGGATTGAGTGGGAGAAGGAGTGTCTTTTGTGGAAACAGATGCACGTCGCAGGAGGATATGAGGATATCGCAGACAATTATCAGCATTCCTTAGCGGTTACAGAACCTGCCAGGCCAGCCGGAGTTTGTCCAAGAAAGCTGATGGCTCCTTTCGATGACAAAAGAGATTATTTGGACGCATATCTGCAACGATTCGTGCGGATAGCTTTGGAACAAGGCTGGAAGCTCAGTAAATAGGCCATGGCATTGAGCATGTGTTAGTAGGGGATTCGCTCAATGTGTTTGGGAGGATGCCTTCTGCTGTTTCCATGGGCTACAAATCAGGAAGGCGCTCCTCCAAAGATTCGGGCTTACGGTGGAGGGTTTCCGGGAGAGATTTCGCACCGCGATACCAGAGGATTTTGAAACCGCTAAGCAGTTTTCTAGCAGGCTAACCAACTATTTCGACAGGTTGCTTAATATGTGATACACAGAAAAGATTTTTAAGGGGTGCGTGACAAGCTGATGACAGAGCAGTTTCTAGCACGTTGCAGTGCAAAACTAGCGCTATACCCGAAAAAAGTAAGTTGTGTTCCTTGGAAGAGTTTGCCGACACTGCAGACCATTTCCTCGATGCTCAAGGGATGAGGAATATGAGTAAGGCAAAGGAGCAAAACTCAGAATGTCCTAGAAACAGATGCGACAAAACCGAGAGCCTATGGCGGTGCAAATAAGGCGCCACTAAGGTGTTTCCTCTGTGGTAAGGTGGGACACCACGCAGTTGACTGTAGAACTAGTAGCGTTACCCAAAAGACACAGGGGGTGTGTCAAGATTGTAAGAGGAGACGACATACTGCGGATGAGTGCCGATATAGAACGCAGGACCAAGCTGCATGCGTTGTTGACTCTCGGGTAGAACTTCTCACACCACCTGAAGTTCCGCAGCTAAAAGGATAGCAAACGCCGCTGGAAATTGAGGTGTTGAGAGGAACACCTAATGAAAGCATCAATGCCGGCGGTGGTTGGGCGAATAGTGCCGTCCTATACTGATGCTTAGAGACAGCGGAGCCATCCCAGTTTTGGTTCGGAGAAGCCTGGTGAAGGACGAGGATCTTACACGGGAAGCGTCCGCCGTCACTCTTGTAGATAGCACAGTAAGGTACCTTCCTGAAGCCAGGATTCTAGTGTCCACGCCATTTTATACTGGAGAGGTAGTGGCAAAATGCGTAGAACAACCAATCTATGATTGCATCTTGGGAAAGATACGGGTGCAAGAAGTGTCGGGTTCCCCTATCGCGATTGGAGGATGCACGACGTTGAGGAGCACCCAAAGGAGGAAAGGCCTACGGCAGATCAGGCGGGTGATGGGGCAGTCAGTTTCTTTTCGGCAGTGAAGACAGGAGCTCAAGCGACACCCCGATCAACGCAGCGACCGCTACTCCCGTTACGATGTCTGCGAGCGTAACACAGAGCGAAATTGCAATTAGGCAAAGATGCGACCCGCGCTTGAAAACCTGCTTGGGGAAAAGGTGAAAAGAAAGAGGAGTCGTACGTCATTCGAATATCGTTTGGTAAACGGCTTTCTGAACAGGGAATGGATATTTAGCTCGGGATGGTGGGTCCAACAACTGGTGTTACCGAAAAATATGCGAGAGACGGTGTTACGCTTAGGACATGACGCCATTATGGCCGGACACAAGGGTGTTCACAAAACGGTGTCTAAAATCTCCGAGGTGTTCTTCTGGCCACGTGTCCAGAGTGACGTTAAACGCTTTGTACGCTCGTGTGACGTGTGTCAGCGCACAGTTCCAAAGAGAACAGTTGGTCCCGTACTTCTGGGCAAGATGCCAGCCGTCGACCTATCGTTTCAAAGAGTGTCTATTGACATTGTGGGGCCAATCTCTCCAGTATCCGCCATAGGCAATAGGTATGTTCTTACCCTTGTCGACGTGGCCACTCGTTACCCTGACGCTATCGCATTGAAGACTATTGAGAGTATCTAAGTGGCGGAGGGTCTTGTGGAGATGTTCCCGCGTTGTGGGTTCCCGTGGGAAATTTTAGTGACCGGGGCTCAAACTTCATATTGGATCTAATGAAGGAGATTACCAGCTCTTTGTAAGGCAGTTACTAACAACGCCATACTATTCCATGAGTAATGAACTTGTAGAGCTGTTCAGTGGCACTCTCGAATATATGATCCGGAAAATATGCCAGGAGAGACCTGCTGATTGGCATAGATACCTCACAGCACTTTTGTTCGCTTACCGCGAAGTACCGCAAATGAGTTTTTGTTTTTCGCTCTTCGGGATGTATGCGAGAACCTTTAGAGGTCCACTTCCTATACTGAAGGAGCTGTGGGCTAATAGATCGCGTCAGATCTAGAGACAACATACACATACGTTCTTGAGTGGCGAGACAAGTCGGAAGAAACATGCAGGCTTGCACTTCAAGACCTGGAAAGGGCTCGCAAACGCTATAAAGGATACTATGACAAGAAAACCATTCACAGAAATCTCTATTCGGGCTACAGGGATCTCATCCTGCTAGCCACGGATCATAATAAGTTACTGATGCAATGGAAGGGGGGAAGGGCCCTTACTTCATGACGCAGAATAAAAATGACACCGACAATGAATTATTGATAAATAACACCAAGATGGTTTTCATGCAAATATGTTTAAAAAATATGAAGAAACATTTCTCGTACGGTACACCCCCGTGGCAGCATGCTCAGTAGTGGCAGAGGAGACAGATGATGTTGCCGAGGTGCCCATCTGCAGTGGGAAGAAAATTGTAGGATAGGATAAGGTGCTAAGAAACCCCAGTTCGAATGAAGACAGAATATCACAGATAAGGATTCTACTTCAAAGCAAGGGGGATGCGTTTTCGGATGTGCCGGGCAAACCGGATGTCATTTGTTGCAAATTGCATCTCTCTGCAGATAGGCCAATCAGTGTGAAACAATACCCACTACGTTTAGTAGTTCAAGAATCAATTGTAAATGAGGTGCGGTAGATGTTGAAGCTTGGTGTGATTGAGAGGTCGTGGTCAGCTTACAAAGCGCCTCTGGTGGTTGAGAGAATGTACGATGGTACTAACCGACTGCGTGTAGATTTTCGTCTGCTAAATAACATCACAGTACCCGACGCGGAATCTGTACCAAGAGCGGACGTGGTGTTCACTAAGGTGGCTCACAATAAGTTTTTTCTAAATATGGTTTAACTAAAGGGTATTTGGAAATACTAATGCAAGATTCATCGAAAGATAAGACTGCCTTTTCTCACTCGGCGGGTTTATTTCAGTTTAAATATAATGCATTTTGGTTTGAAGACAGCATACGCAATATTCACGAAGCTGATGGGGAAGGCTTTCGATGGGCTTCAAAATGTAGAACACTATATTGATGACATCCTTGTCTCAACAAATTCGTGGGAAAAACATGTCATTACGCAAGGAAAACTATTTGGCAGAATTCATCAAGCCAGGTTGACCATAAAACCGACAAAATGTGAGGTGGGCTTTGAAGCCATTTATTTTTTTGGACACATGCTGAGGATGGGCCAAATCGCGACGAAAGGCGACATCTTGGTAAAAATACAGCAAGCCCAATCACGGACGACCAAGAAAGAAGTGCCGTCGCTCCTGGGCTTAACGGGATAGTACATGGACTTCACTCCCGATTATGCTCACATAGCCGATCCGCTTGTCGAATTCACTAAGAAGGGTGCAAGAAATAAGCTGAGTTGGGCTGCTTAACATGAGAACGCATTCGTGATGTTAAAATGGCACATGTCAAAACCGCCCGTTCTGTTTGCTTCGAATCTGGATAAAGAATTTGTTATTCGCACTGATGCATCAGACAGAGCATTAGGAGCCGCACTTTTGCAAAAAGGGAATCGCGTGCTGCATCCGGTATTTTTTTGGCAGTAAGACATTATCGGCTAGTGAATGGAACTACTCCACTGTTGAAAAGGAATGATTGGAGGTTTATGGGCAGTAAAGAAAATTCACATTTATCTTTATGGGTGGCTTTTCAGAATTCAAAGGAATCATCATCCGCTTGAAATTTTAACCAAGGCCAAAAGGAACAAGCGTAACGTAAGGAGATGGAGTTTGGACATTGAAGAACACTGCTTTCAGGTGGAATATATTAAAGGCACAGATAACGTTGGAGCGGACATCATGAGTAGTGTCAGCTAAACAGCTTTACCGATATCTGGGATATGTATTGTTTTGTTGTTGTTGTTGTTGTGTGCTTATACAACGAAGTGTGTTGTGGAGATTGATATGTTGATTAAGGACACCGTGCGGACAACGGCAATGGTGTGTTAATGTTCCGTAAATGCAATTTTGTGTGCTGAGTCAGTGGTTTGCTTTTGGTGTGTGCTTGACATCTGTGGTGTGTTGTGTGCTGGATCCAGACTCGCCACAGAAGATAGTCGGTTGGCTGGAAGGCTTCAAGATGGGGATGATGTCAATAGTTTTTTTATGTAAAGACTCTTTAGAGAGGGGGTCCTTGTCACATGAGCTAGGAAGTTTGAAATAGAAGTATGAACGAAAGAACTTTGCACCCGACGACATGGCTGACGATAAGCATGACGTGCATTAACCGAAGAATAAACAAGATGAAGAAGTATTCGTTGAGGTGGGAGGAGATAATTGGTGGAGAAGAGAAGACGACGACGACAAGGATGACTTGCAATACGCCAGGAATTAAAAGCGCGATGGATAGCGCTATAATAATATTATTATTATTATAGCACGGCACGGGGGAAAAAACAGAGCAGCAATGGTTCCGGCTGGTCGGGAAAACCTCGGATAGAAGATAGCAAAGCCGGCAACTGCTCTGGTGATCTCGAGTTCTACGGCGTCGTACTGTAGACTTCCTGCCGTTCCTGAGCCCGTTCCGAGGAGTCAACGGCTGACGCAACCACCTGCTACGGCCAGGGGTGCCTCCAGCGCTGTTGCCACCCATCCGGGTGGTGTCCACAATGCCAGCATCACCACCATCATCTCCACGAGCACTCGGACCGGGAGCTCACACGATGCCGCCAGCGACGCCAGCCTGAGCACTTCGAACTCCACCTCGACGCCGGCTACCTGGATGCCACTGACTGGACCCATGCAAGGCTTCATCAGCACGAACCGTGAGCACGAACGCCGAAAGCTAGTACACGGGTTGTTCCCGAGCCGTGTGTATTGGTAGTCTGTGTTTTGTGTTCTTTTTGTTATGTTTGCGCGCTACTGTTTGTGTCACGTATGGTGTATTCAATGTCCATCTGTGTGGGCACACCTGTCTCCTAGTCCATTCTCTCGGCCCGAGTGTTCTCCCGGGATCCGTGACAGAGGCACGCTTTTTGTTTTATTTTACACCACTGCATTTATTTTACTGTCCTTCCAAGAAATTTCTTGTTCATACGGTAATTGTGAGAAGACAATGTACTGCTGTGAGATGCTGAGCGTTTTTCTGTTGTTTGGCTTGGCTTTGTAGGCTTGGTTATATAGTCTAAGAGGGGCGGCGCAGTGGCAGACTTCGTCCACCTGGAGTTCTTTATGGCGCATCGACATCGCACAGCACGCGGGCCTCTAGCATTTCGCCTCGATGGAAATGCGACCGCCGTGGCCGGGATCGAACCCGCGTCTTTTGATTCATCAGCCGAGCATCATAAACACTTAGCCACAACGGCGGCCGCGATTGTGTATTTTGATAGTCTGCTCTTGCTACACGCAGCAAAATCTGACTTGTAAAATGCATGCCTGCGTTCTGAATGGTTATGTAATTGTGGAGACCACAGGAGACCAATAGTGTGCCTCAGGGATTTGAAAACTGTGGCCGTAATTATCGACGTTCAGCGCGACATGCCATGAGGTAGCAAATACGCGAACTAAGCGATGAGCTGGCTGGGGCTGCCGGTAAAACTTCGTAAGTAACGTCACTACTTCGGAGGATAACACGGTAATGACCGACGTATGAGCGCAAAAATTTTCTGGGCTTCAGATAGCAGGACGTACCGGATGCGATGTGAGTGTGTGTGTTGCGTGCTGCCCAGAGTGTATATTCAATGGTCGTGTGTCTACCTTTCTGTTCGCTGGCTAGCAGGCATTCCTGTTATATTCTCGAATTTTACGCGCCACACAAACGGGGACAGAATAACTACTTCAGGCGACCGAGTGTTGTTGTTGTTAGCCTATCAAAAGATGGCACATACCCACACTGGGGGATCGGCTAAGAATCGGGTGGCTGTTCACCTGAACGCAGTTAATAAAAAGGAAAAGCACGTGGGAGCGCAACATACTGGTGAATTCTTCCTCATGAACAGTGAAGGGATCACAGTTCTGATTTCAAAATTATATGAATAATAATAAAGAGAGAGATTAAATAATAATGATTAAGCCAAAATGTAATAATTGATAGAAAAGAAAAATTTTGGAACACTTAGCAAGGCAGTCGGTGAGATTCTATCAGGAAATTTATAACAGCGGTACAAACAGGTCTGTGGATGAACCCAAATGTGGTGGCGCCAAATGATAGCAAGAGCGGGCTGCTCAAACTAAGGCCAAGATGCTGCAGGGGCTCTTCCAGCAACCTTTTTCTCAGAGAGTGTAATCGGCGACAATACAGACAAAAATGTTCTATAGATTGAGGCTCACGGCAAAATGCACAAAGGGGACAGAGCGCCAAACCCGACTTGTGTAAATAGAAATTTAGAGGGGGGATGCGGCAGCGCAGCCTCGTCAGTGATCCTTCAAGCTGCCGAGAGCAACAAATTTTCCTGTTCCAATAATATTTAAGGTGCTCATAATCCGGCGATGTTAAAAGTGTTGTCTTGCGTGCTTAAAAACGCACGTCGCCGAAATCTAGATGCTGTAATGTAGGCTGTAGCCGGATGATTGGCAACACGGGGCCGCTGAGGGAAGCCTTTGCGAGATTATCAGCAATCTCATTTACTGTCACACTGCTGTGACCGGGAACCCATACTAAATGAACAAGGCTCAAATACGGAGGAAGTAGGGATAAGAAAGTTGTTAAAATGGGACCGTCATCATGTGCAGCGAGGGACGAACACAAAGATAAAGAATCAGTAATTACTGCAACTGCTGTAATAGAGGGGTCTAGCTTGCGTAGAGCAAGTACAACTGCTAGAAACTCTGCTTGAAAAATAGGGATGAAATCTGGAAGGCGCAGTGAAAAGGACCAGTCTAAATGCAATTAGATGGCTGCGGTTGCCGGAGAAACTTCGTACGGCACGTCACTAATTTGGCGGACAACACCACAATGACCGAGGTCTCGGCGCAGTAATATTTCAGACGCCCCACGGCAATGAACTGGTGTCCAAAGCCACACATCGCCGCCTGTCTTGTACAGTGGTGAGCAGCCTTGATTAGAGCACGCCGGCGGTGCTCTGCGGAGGAGGTCAGCGCCATCTAACGTTAGGCTCTGGGTTTGAGTTATGCATCACGTTAGTATGCGCGGCAAAAACAGAGGGAAGCATGCTCATCGTTTCCTTGTCGATTCCTTGTCTTGCGAGTTCGTTTCGTGCCGCCAAGGGCGCATAGCCTGCATTTGCAACTCTGTGACGCGATGGCCAGGGCGTCACCATGCCGCCGTGTTTCACAAGTGTAACGAGATGGCCAGGCAAGCAAGCACGAGTGATAGCGGATGAGCACGCGTTTCTACATCCAAGTTCCTTGATCTGTACGAATGCCAAATGCGGTGTCCCTTTTAGCTGATAACGCAGCGCAAAGATACGCCATCAAACAATACGCCTGCAACGCATGGTGCGTGTGGTAACGGGCAACATTATACGAACAAGACGAAAGCAGACAACCAACTAGGCCCAATTCTCGCACACGCAGTTTCATGCGTGTTGGAAACGCGCGACCACCCGATATCACTTGCTTGCTTAGACGTCTCGTGATTAGCGCGAAACACGTTGGTTTTCCGGCCACTGTTACATATATTCAGCGCAGCCCTGGCGGCGTGAAGCGCAAGCACTGAGCGGAAAGGATGCCGAGAACCCACGAGCAGGCATCCCTCCATTTTTTGATCCGCATGCGCTCGGGACGCATACCTCGAACCCAGAGCCTAACATTAGATGGCGCGCTGACTCACTCCGCAGAGCACCGTCGGCTATAGACAGGGCTGCTCACCACTGTACGTAACAAATCGCAGTCCGAGGTTGAAAAGCGTCTACGTGCTGAAGGCGGTGCAATCGCTGCCTGGCCAGTTGACGTGCTCTTCTGCACGCTGAACGAAGGCGGAGATGTCAAGTCAGTCTCTCGCTCACACTGAGGGTCGACGGGCAACATGGAGTCCAGAGAACTAATAACTGGACGACCGAAGGCAAGCTGGAAGGGCGTGAGCCGCGTTGTCTCCTGCAGGGCCGTATTATAAGCGAATGTTATATATCGGCGAATTTGGTGTCACGTTTTATGCCCCACGTCTACATACATGGACAACATGTCGGCCAGCGTTTTGTTAAGGCGTTCCACCAAGCAATTTGTCTGTGGGTGGTACGCCGTACGTAGTACGCCTATGGCTGGTGTGGGTATGATCTAGGACTGCCATAGTCAAGCGGGCCGTGAAAGAAACTCCACGGTAAGTAATGATAACCGTGGGGCGCCATGACAAAGTACTATGTTGTTTACAAAAAACGTGGCTACTTTAAAGTAGACAGCAGTTTCGTTTGCAAGCGCTATTGTCTAAGCGTACAGCGTCAGTAATCCGTCGCGACAGCAATAAAACATTTTCCAGCCGTTGACTTCGGGAAAGGGCCAAATAGGTTGATCCCCACTTGTTGGAAAGGAGTCTTCGGAGGTGGTACGGGGAGAAGAAAGCCGGCGGGCTTGGAAGGTGGAGGCTTGCGGCGTTGGCAGTCGCGACAGGTCTTGCCGCTTGTCTGCATTGATGGAAGTAATTTGGACTATCGGTACTTCTGCAAAATCCTTGCTAAGGTACAAACGACTTCAAGGTAGCCGGAAGATGGTTCGTCGTAACAAGCGCTCAAGATATCGTGTCGCAGCTGTGACGGCCGGGACTACGTGCGGAAAGGTTTCGGCATTTCTCTCGAAGCTGCGCTTGTAGTGGACGCCGTTTTCCAGAGTGAAAGATTGCAGCCCACGAAGGAAAACACAGGGAACACGGGGACCATCACAGACTTCCAGGCACGCGACGAGAGGCGCTAACTGCGGGTCTACCCATTGAAGCTGCGCCATATCGGTCGCGCTAACAGCACCAAGGAATGGGAAGTCTTCAATGATTTCCGGGGAAGCCAGGCCAACTGGCGCGCGTGATAAGCAATCCGCACTTGGCGCTTCCGCCCTGATTTGTACACGACCGTTACGTCGTACTCCTGTGAACGGAAGCTCCACCTCGCCAGCCACCCAGATGGGTTTTTTGTAGTGGCGTAGCCAGAAATTTTGATCGGTGCGGGAGGGGGGGCTAACTCGAGGTGTGATCAACGTCGTGATTACGTTAAGATCTCGTCCTTCATCTTATTATTAGACACTGCTTTCGATTATCGAAGAGCATCCCAGTAAAGAAGTACCGATGAGTCTAACGGGAAATTATTTTAGACCAATTGCTTCTAAGCCGTTGGCATATTTGCCACCCGAGCTCAAGCTCCCAGCACCGTGCAAATCACTTATTTTCTACATGCCTTGGGCTTGGCGTATGATGGCCTTAGTTTCGTATGTGCCACTAAACACAACACAACACACAACATTTATTATATTGCTAGCCTTGTCACCAAACTACAAAGGTGCGCGCGCTGCGGCCACATCGCGCGCAAAACCGGGTGCACGTAATCAGAAAACTACAACACGTTGCATTGGACCCAACCGTGAGCGAAACGTGAAAATATTCAGGGGGAACTTTGTTGGCCTAAAGTGCGGTGAGGCGAAAGCTTTTAGCGCGGTGTTGCTGCTTGTGTCACTGATGTGTGTTTAAGATGTTGATTAAGTACACAATTGTTTGTAGACCCTAAATGCTAGAGACTCTGGAGGGCGTTCGGGATGCATCCGTCTGATTCGACAAAGTTCCGAAAAAAACTCTCCAGCATCCTTACGCTAGACAAAACTCATTGTGGGACTGTAGAAAGAATGAAAAGTAAAGTGTCCCCGCCCACGCCACTAAAGAGAACTGTATATGCGTTGGCAGGAAGTAGCGTAGTCGTTTAAGCAATAGCGATTGGAAAAAGCAATACAAATCATCTCAATATGCCAAGACAGGACCTAAATAGGCCGAAATTTTCCTTTGAAGTCCAAGGTAGAGAGATCAAAGCTACATATGCCAATGAAAGAAGGGGGCGGAGGCTTACCTCGTTCCGTCAGTTTTCCCTCCTTTGTTCTGTTTAGTTCGTAATAGTAGAATTCATCTTGAAAACGCGCAAAAAAGACAAGAGACGAGGAAGAAACCAACAGGACAGAGCGCAGAACTTCAACTCGTTTAATACAAAAGTGCGTCACATTTATACAATCATCGTAATCGCATTGTAACATGACAACCGAAAATCACGAAACACTTGTGCGCAGGCGTGTACGGGTCATCATGCAATCTGGATATAAATAGTCTTTATCAGGCAGGTTTACCGAGGTTTTGCTGACACACTAGCCGGATTCCTTCTTTATGCAATAGGCCTAGTAGGAATCCGGCTCGTAACAGAGGTTCTGCAAAGGTAACAGAGCTATGCAGAGGTTTTTTTTTCATCCAATAAGTCGAACACCTCACACTGGATCGACATGCTAACAGCGTCATGGTTCATTGTGCCCGCTGTACTACATTCCAGAAGCAAATTTTTGTACACACAGGACTTCAGATCAGTGTATCAGCACTCCCTCTGTAGCCTTGTCGGATAAGGAAACCCGCTACCTTGATTGTGAATGAAAACTCGTGCCTGCTGTAGGGGTGATATTTTGCACTGTTGACTCTGGTATGTAGACACGTGCCTGATGAACTGGCGATGTTTTGATATCACGCAAGTCAAGCGTGCTTGTATTTTTTCCCGGCCACCAGGCCAGTATTTATACTGGCTGGCAGCCAATAAACGTTTTAGTTGTGAGTCAGCGCTGTGTGTTGTGTCTCCTCTTCTTTGTCCCGTCTGTCGCGCTGTTATGAATCATGTACACACAGCTCACGACTGGAATGACCTTCACAGTGGCCTAGCGCTAACCCCTGATCATTACCATCGTAGAAGCCGTTTCTTCTCTGTTACCACACAACAGTCATTGTTAACCGCCGTTAATGCGCCCACCTTTCGTGTAATGTCCCGCTTTGGGACAATTGCGGTTCAAATAAAAAAAAAGAAACCCAAAGCGATTCCTTATATTGGTGTCGCTAGAAAATGTATTGCATTTTTGTGTAAATTACGCTGAAACAGGTACGATTTATTGCAAAGCGTCAAACAAAGAGACCACGTTACTCCATACACATTAAAGAGGCAGAACGAAAAATTGGTGCCAGGAATCAATATACTCTACAAACCGAACGCTATGTATGGATCTGAGTTAATAAGAACTGACACTCAGAAACTGAATGCCGAAAAAGTTCTTGTATTCGCGCGATGGGTTGCACACCTGGCCGGTCTGTATGCGTGTGATCTTTTGTACCGTGAGGCTGCCGCACTTCATGTCCAGGAAGAGGGCCCCGTCTTCGGCACGGACCTTACGGGCCGATACCACATCTGAGAACGGGTACATCCACACCGACTCCTGTGTGGAAGACGCCAGAAATCGACAGTTGGGTGCATAATGAGAGGGCCGTCCTTAAAGAAAGTTTCTTAAACGCAAAGGGCTTGCGCCTCCATATCCAGAACACCTGTACATGCAGGAAACCCACATCACGTTGATAGCCTAGAAACTGCTATAATTGCGCATCTCACTCAAAGGAACACTCAAAACGACATCTATCTTTGAAGTGAACATGCTCTTTCCTTTATCACCCAGGGTGTAGGAACAATGTTAAACACATGAATGGTGCTCAAGCCACTTCTTTACCGGCGTCATTTGCTAGCAAATTGCCCTTTCTCTCCGCGTAACTTCATTCTCCCCTCAAGCAGCTGGCGCCACCTGTTGAAGCTTATTGTAACTAGACGTTCCTAGCCAATTCTTTTAGAGCAGAGAAAATAAGTAACGGCCAGGAGGAACTATACACTGTGAGGAACCTAAGATTTTCCACAATTTAAAAAAAAGGCTCTTTGAGTTAGAAAAACGCTTTTTTCTGCATTGATTTCTCACCAGTGCAGTACATCAGAATACAGCTAAGATCTGCTAACAAGCAGGATGGTTAACGAACATTAAATACTTATTTTTTAACTACTACCTTTAGGCTCTTTAATTATTGAGAGGCGTGTAGCGCGTAGTAAGCAATATACATATATGTTTTCAGAACTTCTAAAACGCGGTTACACTCGGCGCTGTGGCCAAACAAATTTTGGGTATTTCGATGAGTTACGTGCACTGGAGAAGTTGCTTTGCCGGCAAGCTTCTCTAAAATGCGAGTATTTTCGTGAGTTGTATCCCTAATTGATTGGTACACAACGTCAAAGGTAACCGAGCTTTCGAAAAGGTCAATTTCACAGCGCTATGCGCCGGTGCCCGAACACCGCGTGGACAACACCCTTCTGAAGGGCGTCCGCTAAACACATTGCAGTTTTCTTATAATGGGAGCCCGACATTGCACGCGAAGTGTCCGCAGACTGCTTCTCTTTCTGGTTTGGTTCGAAGTATGCCGATTTAACGAAACAAGTGCTGTGAATGGTGCAACAAGCCCGAGATCGTGTGGCGAACACGCAGCTGGTTTTGAAGCAATTGGTCCCATATACAATGATTTCAACCTGACTCATCTCTACTTTTTTACTGGGCTGTTCTACACTAATCTAAAGTAGCATCTCAGAATTAGATCGCGAACGAGATGATAGCGCAACCATGATGCGAAGGACGCGTAGAGTTAGCCGCTTATTGGCGCCAACCATTCACATGTTTCATTGATTGCAAGAATGTTCCTTGTGTGGCCCTGACATCGCCCGTGCAGTTGCCGCAGATACCATGTCTTTCCAGCTTAGTCCTAAGGCTGTCTGTTGGATAAAATAAAGGTTTTGAGCAATGCGCTGGCTTGAAGGAAAAAGAACAGCAAGACTATAATACGTGTTTGTGCAAACTGGTGAGCTTTGCCTGTAATAAATATTCCGTAAAAAAATGTGAGGTTCTTCTTTAATTCTTCATTCCCTTCATTCTTAATTAAGTTAAAATCTAATTCTCCATCTCATTATTAGAGCAGACAGCAGCCCAGTAAAAAACCATCAATGAATCTCATTGAAATTTACTCATTTGAGACCGATTATTGCCAAACCAGTCCCGTATTAGCCACCTGACCTTGCGTTCCTAGCATTATTCATAGCATTTAGTATCCTAGCTTGGCAGTCTTAGGACTAAACAAGAAAGGCGCGCAAGCTGCGGCAACTTCGCGCCCAATGTCGGTTTCGCGCGATAAGAAAACTGCAAAGCAGTCCCTGTTCGCGCGATTCGCAACCCCGAGCGAAACTGGGGAAAACGCCCACTTGAGGATTGTGCTGCGCGGCAATCGAGTACTAGCGTAGAAAGCATGCAGTAAATTCGAACAGCGCGCCACCTATTAAAAGCCGCCGAAAACAAACATAGCATTATCTCGCACCCAGCGCCTAACTCTTCGTGGCGCTGGAGTCTGTCTGAGTCAGCCTGTCCGTGATTCCTCTCAACTGACCCGGAGGCTGCACGTGAAGAAACGCCAGATGGTCAAAAATTAACCTCGAGCGATCCGATGGAGCAACCCAGTGGCTTGAGCGCACACCGAGGGAGAAATACTGCCCGAGCAGGACTTCGACGAACCTCAGCGAGGGGCCGGCAGCCCCACAAAACAAATATTTTTGCGACCAGCATTAGAGAAGAAAAGGGATCCCGTTAAAGGCTGGCTCCACGGCCGCCGCGAACTTGAAACACAGGTTGCACCACCTGCCATATTGTTCACGCAGCCACACATTCAAGAAAATACTTGAGTTTCTTGTGCGCCACAGTTTGCGCACTCCTCATTTGCTGAGGCTCGCGAGCGAATTCATTAAAGCTGCTGCGCTATCTCGCAAGCCACTTTGCTGCACCTGTCAAAACACAGACGTGGTCCCCAAAACCCGAGTGCGGAGCAATGGGAGACTGCTGTCCACCGACCTCTGTGAAGACCAACAATCTCTGGTACAGCGAACTCAACGGGCGGTAGTGGCTAGCGGAGCCCGGGACTAAGAGCAACAGGCCATTGATTAAAAGTGGACGAGCTTGACAGAGACGACTCCTGGGGCTACAGCCAAAGAGACATCGCTGAAGATGCCCCCAAAACCGCAGAGAGCAATAAATATTTCTCCTCCTCCTCCACCCTTTCAGGCTGCGGCTTGATCAACCACTAAGAGTGGAATGAATACTGTGTCTTCTCTTTCATCACGAACTGTTCTGGGCAGCGCACGCTGTCTTAACACGAACCGGAAGCAACTAAATGAGCTACGCGCGTTTATCTGTCATAAGCTCTGAAAAGCTCAGAAATCCGAGCGCAAAATTACTGGTGAATCATTCGGCGCAAAGTAGTATCGTGTGTACGCCCATACACCTGAAGAATTTCTCGTCCCGGCGAGTAAACTGTTAAGGCACTGCAATATCAATAACGAAGAAGCACATAATCCAATAAATAAACATGACAAAAGTTGTTGCCGCATGGTTTTGACTCTTTAATGAAATGAGAGACGACATGAAGACCAGAATAATCAAGGAGCATCGCAAGTTCACGCAGAAAAAAGAAAGTCGTGCACGCATTGACAAAACTTGCAAGTCTCTTACAATGCCAGGTGAGCACAGGATGGCACTACGCTAAATATGCAATGACGCCACGTTCGCACATTGATTGAATACCCCCCTTCGTCAAAAGCTAAAATTACAACAGCTCTATAATGCATAGTTCATAAAGGCCACGTATGATGGGAATATGCTCAGCGATCTTTAATAACCAGGGCCAAAGTGGGATGAAGTACCCCGAGATAACATGCAAAACGTGAATGAAATATGGTCCGACCACTGGCGCCGTATGAAAAATGCAGGCACTAAAGATACAACAACGACCACACCTCGTACAAGAATGCGCTAAAATACGAAAAGCGGCGAAAAACGAATTATCCTTTCCACCGACCGAAGCTGGAGGCATTTAGGAATCCCAACAACGATATCTCGTAAACGACGTAAGGTTCTGCCGAAACTCAAGAGCACTGCAGTTCGCTGTTTGCTTCGAATAGGTGCTATCTGTCCAAATCTGCACGATAGGGATGAAAATGTAATGTTAATCGGCCTGCTTTCGGTCAAAGCGTGTAGTCCTTTAGTGCCGCGGTTTCTTCAATCCAATGAACGTCGTCATAGCGCAGTCTGGTGAGCAAGGTGCATTCGAAATAAAGGCACCACCCTCGAAGTAATTCCTTTCACCCGTGCAGCTTAGTCGCCAACATCGAATCCAGGTCACACGGTGCTGATGGTGATCTTCATCCAAGTAGTGCGCATGGACAGTTTCAAGGAGCGGTAGACGCCTTGACAGCCTTGAAATCGATTCCCGAGCGCTGCCACTTGCTTCCATGTCGGAAACAATACACAGTGTCCGTAGACCCAACACGCCTGCGGTGCCCAGTTCGCTGCAGACCGCACTCAGGGCCACGTTGGGACTCCACAGGGTCAGACACCGCAAGTGCCCACTCGAACTGAACCACGCAAAGAACGGTCGTCCATCACAGGAAGTCATGCCCTTCTCGAGCCAGGTTAGACGAAGGCGCACCAATTTACACTCAGCCAAGAATTTGTAGCACCCCAGACCGTAGAAAGACAACAGCGTAAGGCTCTGCAGCCTTGTCCCACGATGCAAAGCGGAGAAAGTGTGTCTGTTGATAGCAGTAAAGGGCAGAGAACACACAGGACATCCCGAAGAAGCAGAGCTCCTGCTGTCTCCGCTGCGCACATCAAGCTCTTCAAGCATTGCGCAGGAAGCGGCGAGGTGTTGCAGAGACGCGTCTGTCTGGAGGCTACACTGCGGAAGGGCGATGGCTCGAAGCAAAGGAAGGGCTTGCGATGGGAATATCTGGCACAACTCTGTGCCACACTCGAAATGAACCCAGCTGAAGTTCAGCTCGGTAAGGCTGTTGCATGTGTTCAGAAACATGTTCAAAGGCGAAGAGAACGCCCGGCTGACATAATGGCTCCGAGGGCCAACATACGCCCACCCCAAGGAAGGGAGGAAAACGATCGTCAGCGACCGCAGCCTCTGCCACCACGGTCGACAGGCCACTTCTGCCAGCTGCGATGGCGCGTCGGGGCAGCATACGACGCAGAATATCAAGTCCTCTTCGGGAATTGATAGCTCTGACGAAGCGACGACGTCCTTCAGAAGTACGCACGTGCAAGAGGCAACCGGGTGCATGCGAAAAGTGACGTTCCCGAATACGGCAGAAGTGATGCAGTGGGCTGGCAGTGGCATTCGATGTTCCAGCACCATCGCGATTAGCCAACCATCATTTTCCGAGAACCCCTGGCTAGTGTAGGCGAAGCTTCGCAACATCCTGTCGGGATCAATCAGGCTCAAGCATGCGGATAGCGTGCAATATTTCTCTGCGAAGCGTGCGTGGAGGTGTAGGTGTTCCAGGCTCACACAGCGTTTCTCGATTCTTTTGAGGAGGTCAAAGCTTGCACGGTCTTTATCGATTTCTACGTACATGCGGCGTAATTGTGGCACGACGTCATTCTCCGCGGCGGCGATATCGTCGAACCTGTCTAAGTAGGTTTGCTCATCGAGAAGCGACCATTCTAGTCGGACCAGCGAGGCCATCGATGTGGTGAGGATGTCGAAAAGGTGCCGGGGACTTAGAATGCAGTTCACGCAGTACAGCTCCAACAGGTGTACGCATGCAGAGAGTGCCTGGAATACCTGTTGAGGGACAGCCATCAAGCAGCCGGTGAGACGCAGAGTCCTGACAGAACGTGCATCACAACGCTGTAAATGGCGAACCAGGGCAGACGCATCCGAGTGACGGCTCAAGGTAAGTGTTCGGCTAAGCGTCGGCATGTGCCAAACATCCCAGTGGGCCACATCGCTCTCTTGAAGGGCCTGGAGTGACTCGACGTCGAGGTAAACAACAATGCTCAGCCAAACATCGACGGGAAGAAAGAAGTATTCCGGATGGGACGAATACTCAGACATCTTCTCTCGTATACAGCACGTCAAACTCTGATGCTACGAGTATAGCTGGCCGGATCTGGAACTGTTGCTCCGGCGCCCGCAGCTGGCTAGGGCAGGCAGGAAGTGCGCTGTGATTCGACTCCAAGGTGGTTCTCAGATAGCTAGTCACCCAACACAGGTATTTACAGCGATGACATCAGCCGATAGCTTGAGTTGCTGATAACGCGTTGAAGGAAGCGGCATCTGGTCACGATAATATTTCAATCGCAATGAAGATACCTCGCCCAACTTGCGAACGGATCTGCTTGTAGCAACCTCGATAACAATGTTACGTCGCTTGCTTAACATGTGCATACTACACAAAATATAACTCCGTGAACACATTTCGAATTCTAAGACGACAGGATCGCAAGCATGCGAGCACGTAAGGCCGGATCTCTACTCATACTGCAGACCGTCGCTGTTGGCTCCGCAAGGCTTTCCCGGTAAAGCATAAACACGTGCCCGCTTTACGTCGCACTTGTCCAGTGAGAAAGCATACTTTGCCGGAGGCATGCTGTGTTCTGATTTCTTTAAACCCCAGTGCCTGGCAGTGAAGGCTGGAAGGGGAGGAGAGCGGTCGTGGGCACCTCCCAAAAAATTGTGCCGAGCGGTTCCTTCAAAGTCCGAGGAGCAGATTTTATTCGCTTACAAGGAAACCCGGTGGTGTAACGGCCGTAAATCGTGCACGGCTCCTCTGTTTGGCACGCTCTAGTCTGCACGTTAGGACAGCCAAGTTTTTGGACATATCAGCAGGTTCGTCGGTAACGGCGGGGTATTCCAGCGGAGGAAGGAACGAGACACTCTCATGAGCCGCGTTGTAAGCTACCTTAATACCTCAGCTGCACTCACACGGCATGAGCAGATCTTCATTAATAAGATCACCGCCGATGCCACCTACACGCCAAACATCATTCGTAAATGGCTTACCGGCCCTCGCATGCATCAAGGGGCCAATATTGACGTTAGAAGTGCCCGTACTTTGGCTGTATGTGTCGTGCTGACCTGTACCACATAGCTTGGCATTGGTCAGAGTTCCGCAAGGGACGCGACGACCTCCTCGCCACGCAAGGTTTTGCGACCGATGGGGAGGAATTTCGTGCTTTGACCAGAGCCGGAGCTAACGGCATCTGGGAAGATATTGGCAAATATGCTAAGATATGTGGCCTCTAAAAAGCAGTGTAGAGCGTGGCTAGACCACGCATGCCGTCCGTTCATTTATCAGTAGACCCATGCTTTTCCGTTTCTTAACAACCCAATTCCCCAAAAAATGTCCTTGAGGCTCCCTTTCTAAATAAACAGCTCATTCATTCATTTTCTAAGAAATTAATTTAAGATCTTAGTTCCTCCACGCAATTTTCCGTCAAGATAATTTGCAAACCTCTCGTCGAGATTCGGCGAGAATTGCTTCGAAAGCATCACGCAGGTAAAAAAAAAATAACGTTTTAACTTTGTTAAAGTTAAGCCGAGTAGGAGAGCAAGCTGCTGGGCTTGTTGGTAATGGATGTTGTTTAATAGTAAGCGCAAAAAACGTAGGATGGACGGAGTAGGGGACACAAGCTTTCGTGAACGTGTTTATGTGTCTCCTAATCCGTCCCATTACGTTTTTTTGCGGCTCCTAGTAAACAACAAGCCGAGTAGGACGTGCGAAAGCACTCGAGGCAACACCGCCTCAAAGAGAGCTGCATCAAATAGCACGGTACAAGCCGCGGTCGGCCATTGCCGCCGCGCGGCTGCTCGCAGCTTTCCGGCGCCTATGGCTCCTGAACGCGCCGCGACACAAAGCGTATAGTCCGTTTCCTGGAGCAAAAGCGGCGGGCAGACGAAGAGGGGGAGCATGTGAGAAGAGGCAGCTGCGCGCGCGGTCTACAAGCCTCCCCTACTCATCCTATCCCTCTCGCAGCGGGGTTGCTTGAGCTGCGGCGGAGGTGGTGAGTGCTCGGAGCGGGGGAGGTGGGGGCATTTCTGCTGCATGACCTTAACCCCCTCCCCCTCCTCCGCGCCTTTCGCGTCACAGCTGTCGTTCCTTTGACACCCCTCCCCCCCCCCCCCCCCTCCATACTTAAAAGACGCTAGCTACTGCCCTCAGTCACCCCTGATGAAGGAGGCGAGTCGGCTTCGAAACGTTGGGTTAAAGTTAATTTTTTTGGTTGGAGTTGTGCAGTTTATTATAAATGACACGGGGAGTGGGGTGAGGCGCCGGGGGGGGGGGGGGGGGGGGGGGTCGCAGTTCATCGCGTTGACGAAGCAGCTGCACAAGGGCTCCGCCACTGGCTCGTAAAATGTCAGAGGTTGATGCTTCACTTATAACTCCGGTTTTTGAGCTTCGTCAGCGAACTACCGCTTTCGCGCCACAATATTGCCTACATCAACCCCCTTCCCCACACCACTGCAATGATCCTGGCGCCGTTCGTGGGGGTTCATTTGATTTTACTTAGGTTCCGCGCTCAGTAACACTGCTATATACTTTATCTTTAAAACTGTGAGCTGCTTGCCTCGTGCCCAAGTCAACCTCCAAATTGTCTTCAGAAGACGACAGTAAAATTTTTCTCTCTTGCTGATGCCTCCATAGGTGGCTGTCACTATTAACAGCTTCTCGCAGGCTGATCTGACACCAGCACTGGAGAGACAGGCCACAAAAACAACAGGGTGGTCTCGGCACTGCATCCGTGTGCGACCTGTATTTGCTCTGCTGTCTGCAGGCGTAATTACTGAGGATAGCGCTGAAAGTGACTTTGGTGTGGTTCGTTGAGATTTAACGCGACCTTCCTCTTACTCCATTCCAAGCTAAGCCACCGCAGTAGATCCGTAGTTATGGTGCTCAGCTGCTTTTTTATTTGAACTGCCACGATGGGACCGCACAAACAAGGGGAGAATCGGCGAATGGGAGCTCTAGTCTTAGCTCACTGTAGCCTTGGGTACCTTACCTGTCATGGTCGAGGACAGCTTGATGGAGCAAGCAGGTGAACTTCAGAGTCGCTCGCCCAATAACAGCTACGGGGGGCGGCGTCACACCGCAGATGAAGCCGAGCGCTGGAAACGTGAAGGGCTGACAGCGTCGCTAAACTTCTCACACGTGCCGTTAGCGACACCAATGTCGCGAGCGCTCTCTTTTTCTTCTCACCAAACCGCTTGATCTTCATCATCATCAGCATAATTCTATAGAGTTGAGATTCCTGCCCCACACTGGCATTTTTGCCTTTTTTTCTTAAAATTCAAAACGTCGACGTTCCACCTTCTTGGCAGCCTTCAAGGAGTTCCATCACACTTTGATATCCATTTGCTGAATTTATTAACAAGCATTAGCACTGCTAATTCCACTGGAGGGCAGTTAGAGCTCCTGCTATCACACTGCTGCGGCCACCCTATACATCTACGCATAAGATGAAATGATCTATCCAGAATGTACTGCACAGCCTGTAGCCTAGGACACGTCATGTGACTATTTTTCATTGTGTAGGCTTGAATAAACCGAAGTGATTTTGGAAGAGTGGTAGCCTTTCTTCGCGATGTCGGAAGCTGTGCTGTGAGGCTCGCTTTTCGTTTCAATTTTCCACCATTGCATTCATTTTAGGTGCATTTTCAAGTAATTTGTTGGTAATATTGCCAAGTACTGGTTACGGGAATCCAGCCATCGAGGAAGACGGCGAGAAAGTGCCTCTGTTTCTTCGTCTGACATGCGCCTAAAATCGACTGAATAACTCTGCGCTGGCGAAAGCAACAAGCCTGCTCGGCGGTCGCAGAACAGAATGGTCGCAGAACAGAATGCCCGCAGCGCAATTTATAACTGATAGATAAGTTTTGACATACGGCGCGCAAAGTTACAACAGTCTGGAACAACATATAATCGGTCCGCCTGAATCTGTTCTGCCCAGATAATTCAGGTCTCGTCTTGCATCACAAACATAGCGATAAAACCGCTTGTTGGCGCGTATGAAGAATTATTAAACAGTACATGATTTCAGGCAATACGAATATTGTAAGAAAACAACGGACTCCGAGGGATGCTGCGCAATTGTGTATTGTTTGGTATTGTTTTATATTTTTTATTGTCTCAAAGCGACTCGGGCAATCAGGGACGCCGCAGTGGAAGGATTCGCAAAATTTCTCTCACCCGAGGTCCTTTAGCTTGCACCGACATCCACAGTACACAGGCCTCCAGCGTGTAATCATTGTCATCACCCTGACTACGCCCAAAACGGGGCAAAGGCCTCTAGCTCCTATGTCTCTCCAATTAACCCTGTCTTTTGCCAACCGTGCCCACCATTTGCCCGCAGTCATCCTTATCTCAATCGGCCAACACTCTCTGCGGCCCCCTTATACGATTCTATTCCCTTGGAATAAACTCCGTTACCCTTAACGACCAGCGGTTATCCTCCGTTCCTATAACATGCCCTGCCCAAGCCCATTTCTTCCTCTTGATTTCGACTAGAATGTCATTAACCCGCGTTTGTTCCCCCATCGACTCCGCCCGCTTCCGGTACCGTAACGTTACACCTATTATTTTTTTTCCATGCCCGTTGCGTTGTTATTAACGTGAGGTGAACCCTTTTCGATAATCTCCACGTTTCGGCCCCGTAGGTTAGTTATACCGAAAAGATACAGCTGTTGTACACTTTTCTCTAGAGGGATGTTGGTAACCTGCTATTCATGATCTGAGAGAACCTGCTATATGCGCTCCTCCCCATTCTTAGTCTTTCTAGTTGTTTCCGTCTCCTGATGGGGATCAGTGGTCACTACCTGCCCTAAGTAGACACATTCCTTTACCACTTCCTGCCCCCCCCCCCCCCCCCCTGTGGCTCAGTGGTTATGGCGCTCGGCTGCTGACCCGAAAGACGCGGGTTCGATCCTTGCCGCGGCGGTCGAATTTCCATGGAGGCGAAATTCTAGAGGCTCGTGTACTGTGCGATGTCAGTGCGCGTTAAAGGACCCCAGGTGGCCGAAATTTCCGGAGCCCTTCACAACAGCGTCTCTCATAGCCTGGGTCTCTTTAGGAGGTTAAACCACCCAAAACCATAAAACTTTACCACTTCCAGCATCTCGCTACCGATTGCAAACTGCAGTTCTCTTGCTAGACTGTTGAATATTATTTTGGTTTTCTGCATGGCCTCCATCGAAATGCGACCGCCGCGGCCGGGATCGAACACGCGTTTTTTGGGTCAGCAGCAAAGCTCCATAACACTAGCCGTCGCGACGGTTGCGATTGTGTCTATTTATAGCCTGCTCCTGCACTGTAAAATCTTAATTGTAGAATGTTGCCTGCGATCGCACCGGCTATGTAGTTACGGAGGGCTCAGAAAAGCCAAAGTATGCTCCAGGCATTTCAAAACTCTGAAAGTAATTATTTATGTTGCGCGACATATGCCATAATGTGGAAACTACGTGAACTGGAGGGTTTATTCACATTTTCTGGGCTTGTGATAGTGCGAGTATGGGCTGCAGAAAGTGCGCGGAAAGAGAATTGTGCGCTGCCCAGAGTGCATATTCAAGGGTCAGGCGTCTATCTTGCTCTTCGCCGACTTTCTTGCTGTGTTAAGAGATGCATCTCACTCTGCCCAAGTGGCTTCATCATGCCAAGTTCTGCGGCATGCTCTGAAGATCTTCCTGGGTGCTTGATCCCCGGAGCTGTTATTCCAGAAGAACATCAATAAGCACAAGGCTTCTCGTGGACAATAAGTGTACATTCAACATTAGCCGAAATATGTAAGCTGCATGAATGACTTCCTCTACCACCGTTTTCGAAAAAAGCCCTGTCCTCCTGTGGCATTATCCGCCACTGTATTCCAACAAACTTCTAAGCTACATCCTCCCACTAGAGTTCAGGCCAGCCCCGACAATGTTTGCATCCCTTGGTGTCCGCTGTAGGACTTCAACCAATCACCGGCTAGCGGCTTTGTGCACAAGTCGTGAAATGCGAGTCATTTCTTGCACTTCTGGTTCTCTAAGACATCGTAGGCGGCGTTCCGCTGAACTGCCATCTCTTCTCGGCGCTTGTGCGAGGTATCTATGTTGGCCATGAAGGAATGACTGGCATGCGCGGCCTTTTACTGTCATTTTATATGGACGGCTACAGCTTAAAAATTTGCGCTTGCAGTTTAGGCTAGCTGGCTGCTCCGTTCAGGCCACTGGGTACTATAGTGTACAAGAATCCTGGAAAATATGTCGCGTGGTCGTAAACAGAGGAAGTTTCAGCGATGGCCGCTTGGAGCAACACGTGGTGGCGCTGCGGGCAGAAGTGCTCTTATCGTGGAGAACATAGCTTTGTGTGCCGTATCCATCGCCACAATTTCTGAGCGGCGATCGTTCTGGCGGCCATGGTAGGCACTAACTTGTAAATTTAATTTTATTACTTATTGTACATTTCTCCCGGCCCACTGCGTCACGATTCTTGGCGACTAATCACAGTTGTTCTGCAACACTGGAGGAAGTGGCGAAATGAAGTCTAACACAAACAGTGATTGTATAGCTGCGCCCAGCGCAGTCACAATACACAGTGTGTTTCAGCTACGACTTTATATAATTTCTGAAAATAGGCTTTTTGAGTAAGAAGAGTGCTTTTCCGGCATAGCATTATGAGCGCTGTACTACATCAGAATGCCGCTCAGACCAGAATACTAGCAGTCTGGTTTATAATTATTGAAAAGTTAACTCATAACTAATACAGTCAGCCTCCTTAATCATCAAGGGGCGTGTAGCCCACCGTAAGTATTATTCATATCAGTTTTTGGAATAAAGAAAACGCGGTTACCCTCGGCGCTGTGGTCGAACAAACTTAGATATTTCGACGAGCTTTTCCTTAGCCTTAGCTGCTTATACGCCACTTACCCCAACACAAGAAAACACATAACATTTATAGTGTTAGATCGGTAGCCTCGGCGCCAAACTATAAAGCCAAGTGAGCTGTTGCAAATTCGCGCGCAAACTTGGATTCACGCGAAAAGAAAACCGCAACACGTTGCATGGGCGCGCGACACACCAACCGCGAGCAAAAAGTGGAAAAACGCCGCCTTCGCGAGCATGCTGTCTACACAGTCTCCACGAGCACTCTTTCTACGCAGCAATCGGATACAGGCACAAAAAGCAGCCAAATTGAATTGGGGAAAAGCTGTTTACATGCGCGCCGGAAACATACTGAGATGATTATCTCGCACAAGCCGGCTAGCACTTTGCGGCGTTGGAGATTGTCTCAGCCAGGCTGTCCGTCATTCGTGCTAAGTGTGCTAACGGCTGTACGTTTCTAAAACAATCATGAGCGATCTACTATGCACAGAGCAAGTTTATTACTCTTTGACACACTCAAGTACAACAGTGTAAGCAATTCGAAAAAAAAAAACAATTTAGATCCCTTTAATACGGCAATAAAGAACCAGAAGAGTCCAAACTGGCTCTTAGAGCCAAATGGTCGTGAAAAAATTACGGAAATAAAAATAAGTGACACTCAAATGCTCAAAGCATCACTCTACTCATAGAAGACTAGAGCAGTAGAGGGGAGGGGTCAGTGTTTTACGCCAACGACGTCGATTCTCTCCTGGCATCTGTTATGACAACAAACGCCACTTCGCCTTCTGTTGCTAACTGGTCAGACAAGTATCCCCATATAACATAGCGCAAGTTCTGCAGCGTCGGACTCATAGCCCGAGCAGGGATTCGAAGAACTTCAGCAGGGCATTCCCAAAGCCAGAAAACAGATATTGTTACGGCCAACACTGGACTATCACACGGGCAGCGTTGACACCTGGCTCCCCCGCCGGCGCGAACTTGAAACGCCCCTTGCACGAGCCGCCATTTTCCTGTGCACCACAGTTTGTGCACTGCTCATTAGATGTACGCTGGAGGAGAGGGATGTTTCTGTACACCCTCTCGCGCCTCAACGTTGTTACAGTCACCCCTTCCATCCTGTCCAGCTATGGTTTCCTCCTCCAATAAAAGCGAATTAAATACTGCGTCTTCCCTTTCATCAGGAATAATTATTCCAATGCACGCTATTTTAACACGCCTCGGAAGATACTGAATAAGCTAGGCATGTTTATCTCTGATATAAGCCACGAACACCTCCCAAATGCCTGTCCGCAACAATTCTTGAATCTTTGAGCAGTATTGCCTATTCGCCCATACGCCACCTATATCGATCCTCGCAGGGAAAAAATTGACTATAAGGTCGTGCAAAGCCAGCGATCAAAAAGCAAAAGACCTTAAAAAATCGGCAGCAATGCTCGTTGGTGTAGAGTTTGAATATTTAATGCAATGAGTAATAAAATCAAGACCCACCAGGTAACGCAGTGTCAACAGTTCATACAGTAAAAACCACTGTGCAAGGGTTGAGAGAGCTTCCAAATCTCTTTGTGAGAAAATACAGCACAGCGTTAACGCACGCCAGCTCACTTCATGTTGGCACTACACAAAATATGGAAAGAAATGGCATAGTTCGCACACCAGAGGGATACGCCCCCCTTCGTCAAAAACTAAAATCACAACAGCTTCAAAGACCATAGTTCGTAAAAGCCACGCACGATAAACAGCGCTGGACGATATTTAACCCCAAGGGCCAAAGTAGAACGAGATCCCGAGACATGGCATGCAATAAAGGAGTGAAACACGGTCCAGCCACTGGCACGGCACGATAGATGGTGCCGCTAATGGTGCATCAACCACACATAATGATGCAGCAACGGAAAAAAATCCGAAGAGCGGTGATGGCCAAAATCCCTCAATCACCGAGATAAGGCTATTCGTGCAGCCATATCTCGTAAGAAGCGTCAAGCTGTGCCGAAAGTAAAGCGCACCGCTGTCCCCAGTTATACACACATGCAAATCTGCACGATATGGATACACAAGAAGCTAAACCTGTATTTCCCCCAGCACGGCTGCACTGTCAAAAAGTGCTGTTCTTTAGTGCCGCGGATTTTTCAATCCGATGAACGTCGTCATACTGAAGTCTGGTGAGCACGGTGCATTTGGAACAAAGGTACCGTCCTCGATGTCCTCCCTTTCACCCGTGCAGCTGAGTCGCCAACATCGAATCCAAGTCAAACGGTGCTCACAGCGGTTAACCAAGAAGTGCGCATGGACAGTTTCAAGCAGCGGTAGGCGCCTTGAAATCTCAGAAACTGACTCCTGAGCGCATTCACTTGGTTCGCCGCTGGAAATCATACACAGTGTCCGTAGGCGCAACATGCCTGCGGTGCCTAGTTCGCTGCCGACAGCACTCAGGGCCACGTTGGGAGTGCACAAAGTTAGTGAACGCAAGTGCTCACTCGAACTGAACCATGCGACGAACGATCGGCCATTGCAGCATTTCAAGCTCTTCTTTGGCCAGGACAGACGCAGATGCATCAAGTTACACTCATTCAAGAATCTGTAGCACCGAAGGCCGTACAAAGAAAACAGCGTAAGCCTCTGGAGCCTTGTTCCACGGTTCAAAGCGGAGAACGTGTCTCTGTTTATAGCAGTAAAGTTCAGAGAACACACAGGGCATTCTGAACGAGCAGAGCTATTGCCGTCACCGCCGCGCACGTCAAGCTCTTCCAGCATGGCACAACAAGCGGCGAGGTGCTGGAGAGAGGCGGTGGTTTGCAGGCTGCACTTCTGAAGGGCGATGGCTCTTAACACAGAAAGGGCTTGCGATACGAATATTTCGCACAAATCCGTATCACACTTGAAGTGAACCAAGCTCAGGTTGAGCTCCGTCAGGTTGTTACATGCGAGGAGAAACGTGCTCAAAGGCGAAGAGCATGCGGAGTTCACGTAATGGCTCCGACATCCTACGCCATTCAGCCAAGAGGCGGGAAGGAAGATGATTGTCAGCGACTGCAGCCGGCGCAGCCACGGCCGATCGGCCACTTCTGCCAGCTGCGTTTCTGCGTCGGGGCCACATACGACGCAGAAAATCAGCTCCTTTTCCGGAATTGATAGCTCTGCCGAAGCGATGACTTCCTTCAGAAGTACATATGTGCAATCAACAACCGGGTGCATGTGATAAGTGACGTTGCCGAAAACGGCAGATGTGCGGCGCAGGTCCGGCAGTAGCACTCGAAGTTCCAGCGCCATGGCGAGCAACAGTTCGCCATTTTCCGAGATGTCCTGGCAAGTGTAAGCGAAGCTTTTAAGCATACACTCGGGATCATCCACGCTCCAGCAGGTGGCTAGCGCATCATTTATGTTTGCGTGGAGTGCGTGAACGTGCAGGTGTTCCAAGCTCACGCAGCGTTTGTGGATTCTCTTGAGGAGCTCACAGCCTGCAGAGTCATCATCCACTTCTACGTACATGTGGCGTAATTTCGGCACGACTTCATTCTCTGAAGCGCCAATTTTGGCGAACCTCTCGCCGCAGGTTTGCTCATTAAAAATCGACCATTCAAGTCGGATCAGCCTGAACATCGATGTTGTGAGGCTGTGGAAAAGGCGCCGGGGGCTTAGAATGCAGTTCACGCAGTACAGCTCCGCCAAGTTTGCGCATACAGACACTGCCTGGAATACCTTTTCAGGGGCAGCCATTAAGCAACCGGTGAGACGCAGAATCCTGACAGACCGTGCATCACAAAGCTGCAGGTGGCGAAGAAGGGCAGACGCATCCGAGTGACGACTCAACATAGCAGTTCGGCTACGTGTCGGCATGAGAGAAATAGCCCGGTGAACCACATCGCTCTCTTCCAGGGATTGGAGTGACTCGATGTCGAGGTTAACCACAATTCTCAGCCAAACTTCAGTAGGAAAAAAGATATATTCCCGCTCGAACGGAGACTCAGGCATCTTCTCCCAGAAGCAGCAGGTCAAACAATAATGTGTCTGGCCGGATCTCAAACTCTGGCGCCTGCGCCGGCAACTGGCTGTTGAACTCGGTAAGAGCGCTGTCCTTCGACGGCAGACTGCTTGTCAGACAGCAAGGAGCGCAACACACGTGTTTACAGTGGATACATCAGCGGCTAGCCTCAGGAATGCTGATAATGCTTAGAAGAGAGTGGCGTCCTAATCTGGCAAATACAATATTTCCGTCACAATGAAGATCCCTCGCCCTACTTGCGAACGGATGTTTTAGTAGTAGTCTTGATAACGTAATCTGATGGCGCTTGCCTAATGTGCGCATACACGTCGAATATAAAACTCCGTGACAGCAAGTTTTGAAAAATTACGCGACAAGATCGCAAGCATGCGGCGATGTAGGGCGGGATCTGTTGCTCATCAAGTAAACCGTCTTCTCGTCTACTTCGTACAGCTTTTTCGGTGGAGCATGAAAGCGTGTGCGCTTAAAGCCACACTTGCCGTCCAATGAGCCAACACAATTTACCGCAGGCACTCTCTGTACTGACATGTTTCGGCAAGCGGCTGCCAGTGATGGCGGCAAGGGGACGCGAGCGGTGGTAAGCACCTCCAGAAAAATCTGCCGAGCCCTTCCTTCCGTCTCTGACGCGGAGATTTTCTTCACCAACAAAGGCTTTAAACCTCAGAGTTGCTCCATGCAACATTCTGTAAAGATAATTTGCGGAGCTGTCGATGGGCTTCAGCGGAAATTGCTATGAAGGCAGCAGGGCGGCCAAAAAGTGGTTAACGTTTTAAATTAAGTTAAACCGAGTAGGACGTCCGAAAGTACTTGCGGCAACGCCGCCTCAAATGGAGCTGCATCTCAAGACACGGCCCCGAGCAGCGCTCGTCCCTCGCCGGCGCGCGGTTGTTTGCATGACTCAGGCGCTAATGGCTGTCGCGCGTCAGGAGCGGAAACGGCGGAGCGCGACGGCGACGCAAGGCAGAGTCCGTTTCCTGCATCAAAAGCGGAGGGCAGACGTGGAGAGGGAACGTGTGAAAAGAGGCAGCTCCGCGGCTGCTATACCAACACCCTGTATTTAGAGGGTGTTGGCTATACGAGCCTCCCACTCTCGCCACACTCAAGCTACATCTTGAGCTGCGGCAGAGGTGGCAGAGGCAGAGTGGTGGGAGACTGCATTTCGGTGGCATGCCGCGGGAGGTGAGGGAGGGGGGGGGGGGGGGGTGCCGGTTGCACGATTTGAAGGAGCAGGTGCACAAGGCCTCTGCCGCTGACTCGTAAAAGGTCGAATGTTGAGGTTTCACTTTTACCACCGGTTTGAATATTGTCTACCACACCCCTTCCCTACCCCACTGCAAACATCATGGAGCCGTTCCTGGTGTCTGGTTTGATTTTACTTTATTAAAGCGCACACTGACGCTGCTATGTTAACCAAACGACCTGCTTGCCTCGTGCCCAAACTAATGCCCAAGTTGGCTTCGGAAGACGAAACAATTTTGTCCTTCTATCTGATGCCGTAATAGGTGGCTGACACTAGTAAAAACATCTCCTACAGTGATCTCACAACGACATTGCACCTACGAGCTCAATGGAGGCTCTAGTGCAAGCGCACCAAATTTAAGCCTTGGTAACCTAACCTGCCATTGTTCAGAACAGCTTGATGAATCAGGCAGGTGAACATCTGAGTTGCTAGTCCAAGAACAGCTACGGGGGACCACCCTTAACCGCAAATGAAGCCGAGCGCTTGAAACGTGAAGGGCTGACAGCGTCGCTCAATTTCTGACACGCGCCGTACGCGACGCGAATGGCGCGTGCGCTTTATTCTCCTTCTCGCCAAACTGGTTTACTGCCATCATCATCACCATATTTCTATGCACTTGAGTATCCTGCCCCATACTTGTATTTTTGGCGCTTCTTGTATAAAATTTTGACACTTAACAGAAGATTCCAAACACCAAAATTCCATCTTCTTGGCAGCCTTCGGCCATCACACTTTGATATCCTAATGCTGGGTTCAGTCTTCACCATTTGCACAGCTGATTCCATTGGCGCACAGTCGGAGCACCCGCTATCATTCTGCTTCTGCCACCCTACATCTACGCATACGTCGAAAGAAACCGTCGAGAATATACGAAGTAGCCTGCAGACTAGGCTACGTCTTGTGAGCAGTTTTCCTCGTGCAAAGCCTCAAGAAACAGAAGTGCTGTTGAAGTTGCGGTGGTCTTTGGGCACGATGTAGGAATATCTGCTCTGAGGCCCACTTTTCACGTTTAATTTCCTCCACGTTACTCATTGTTAATATTATCCCCTAGTGGTGACGGGAGTCCCGCCCGTAAGGAAGACAGAAAAAAGGTGGCTCTTAAATTATACTGTTCATTGGGCTTACCTGCGCCCACAATGCACTGAATCACTCGGCGGCGGCGAAAGCAACAAGCGTGCTCGGTGGTCGTCGAAAAGAATGCGCGCTGCTCTCGATCGGCCGTGCTCAATTTGAAGCTGATAGCGCACTTTCTGGATACGGCGCACTTTCCAGTTACTTCAGTGGTCTGGAACTACCCAGAATCGGCTCCGCCTGGATACGATCAATCTAAATAAATATAGTCGCGTCTTGCATCGCAAACAAAGCAATAAAGCCGCGTCTCTGCACGTTTGAATAAGTAACAAACATTACACTCGGAGTCACAAGTCTCTGGACCAGGTATTACTCACTCGAGGCCGATATCTCTGCCATTATTGAGCGGCTAGAGACCACACTAGTAGATGTGAAAGGGTAAATCAGGTTCTTTCATCGCCACAAGTCTGGTCTCTAGCCGCCGGATAATGGTAGAGCTATCTACTTCGTTTGAGGAACACGTGGTCTAGTGTCTTTTGACCCCGACTGTACATAGATTCGCAGCACTGTACATATCATAAGAAAACAATGGACCGCTGTGAGACGCTGCTCGATTGCGTAATGTTTGGTTTAGATTGATAGGGTTTAATGTACCAAAGCGACTCGTTCTATAAGGGCCGCCGCAACGGAAGGTTCCGTAACGTTTCGCCCACACGAAGCCCTTTAACGTGCACTGACATCGCATGCACTGACATTTTGAAATTCTAAGTATGCAAATGGATAGTCCTTACAGTGGGCTACAGCCTTGCAATAATTACGGAGGCTTAGAGTACCAGTTAAAAAGTTAACCATTCAATATTATTCAACCAGCCTGCTATTTAGCACGTCTTAGCTAATTTCCTATGTATTCTACCATTTACAATGCCATGCATAAAAAGCAGTTTATGACTCAAAATGCCTATCTTTAAAAATTGTTTGAACTCTTACATGAAACACACGGTATATAGAAACCGTGAGAAGCTCCTGTTGCCAAGTAATAACAACGCGTATTGGGCTCTCCATTTCGCGGACGTTAACATATGGCACCACTTGGTACATAAATGCAATTCATCGCAGAAATATGTATCGTTGATACTGTAAGAATGCAGTGGTAATGCAAGCATTTAAAGACAGATGTACTGAAACGTGTTATCACCAAGCGCATGAAACCCACAAAGCTTGTTTCGAGGCCCAACCGGGCCCAGCCCGGTCTCGCCTCGCTCCTACAGCAGTGCAAGAGGCAAATTGTTCAAAGTGTGCAACTAAATTTCTACAGCACAAGCGGAGATAGGGCCGGCAAGGGTGTTCAAATTTTATCTCACGTCGACTTTCATTGGCTGGAAGAAAAAATATATATTCGAAAGTCTTGTGTCTGCATCGAGTCAAGAATTGTTCATGTCTTCAGCGATATTTTTCTCTGCGCGGTTCACAGGTGCCCTGAGCATGATTTCGAAGGAACGGTCACGAAAATCTGGCGTAATGTTGGAGATTTTACGTTTTTTTGTAGATTGTTGTGACCCCTGCCGGTTAACGGTCGATGTTTTTAAGGCTTTCAAGCAAAGGGCGGTGGATTTAATTTCGCTTATCAGGCTTCTAGGAACAGATGAATGAAATTTTTGGATCTGTCTTGATTTTTTTTCTGGTAGCATGGTGTGCTGGTCTTTTTCCTCAAGGTCTAATAAGCCATTGTTAAATTCATTTCAATGCATTCGAAGCTGATTAAGAATGGCGTTGCATCAGATGCATTGAATTCGGCCCTAACCATGTCCTGTCCTCATCAAACTTACAACGCTTCCGCCGAACATGTGGCCAGACTGAAAAACGTGGGGTTCCTAGATACTACGTTGACAGCGGCGGCGCAAATCATTCTAAAGGAAAAGACGCCAAACCTGATGACGGCAAAGGCGCTGAAGGAAAGGTGCCACAACAGGAAAAGTTTTCTACTGTTCCCTACATTCAGGACGTCTCTCACTGTCTTAAGAAGGTAGTTCGCCATTATGACGTGTACATGGTGCTTTCGGCAAAAAACAAGCTCGGCCAAATCTGTGCGGCCATTGAGAGTTATGACACACCGCAGCAGATGAGGAACGGGTGTGGTGTAATTAAGTCACACCGATCCGTTAGTGGATTGTTCTTGACGGAGATTCATAGCATTCTCTTATCTTATTGCCTGTATTATGCGGCTCAGACTAGCCGCTGTCTAAACGTGCGCCTCCGTTAACATGCTAGGACACTTCATGGCGGTTCAGGGACACATTTGACCAAGCACGGTAACAGTAGGAACTGAACTGCATTGTTAGAAATAACGCGCGTTCGGTGGAGACATAAAGACAGTCCGGCAGATAACGGAAGCCTTTAGGATAAGATTAGCTGATGCCAGTGTGGGTACGACATCGTAGGTTTGACTATCTTGAGAACGCACTATCCTCGTGATATGGTCTGAATCGTAGCGTTGTTTCAGGTGCTCTTTTTCTGGCTCGTGCGTTGTAATCTTCAACTGCACTGCGCGTGTGATGTGCTTTTTTGTTATTTTATTTTGTTTTATCTTCTCTATATATTACGTCACCCACAAATTTTTGGCAGTTTATAGTGGGCACTTGTTCTGTATTTTTTCGTCTCCCTTTTCGTCCTTGAGGTGCCTCAGTAACATGGATCCGTACAAACTCGCCCAAATTTCCACCCTTTTGCGATAACGCTCGAAGAACTGATGCGTCCGCTTGGCTGTTGAAATAGCGCTGTCTTCTGAGAGTAGCTCCGTGGTTCGGAGAGCCAGAAACAACTGGTTGCATACTCACGTAATATAATAAATTTCGTTAACCCTAGATCTTCATTTCCAGAGCATATTTTCACTGCCTGCGATGTCAAAGTAATAAAACCTAAAAGAGTGAAAATCAGGGCCAGCTGGTGCATGAGGAAGAGGAGAACCAGTCAAAAAATGACAAGGACGATAGGAGAGAGCTACACCATGATGACTGGTGGAAAAAACAAGTCCATGTGTGCGTCCCTATTCTCGTCCTTTTTTGACTAGTTCTCCTCTTTATTATTAAAATGGGTTCGCTGTCGGATCAGTAACATTGGCTTTAGTTGAATTTTAGGTGCAGATGAGCGGTCAACTAGACGCGTCATTGCCATTATGATTACGTTAACATTCCGTTCGCCATATTATTATAAGATGCTGCTTTTGTTTACAGAAGATCAGCACAGCAAAAAAAGCAGAAATGAGTCCAATTAGAAATAAAATAATTCAGACCAATCGCTCGAAAACGATTTGCGCATTCGGCACCCGCTCCTGTGCTCCTAGAACACATCAAAACACCTATTTTGTTTATATTATGAGGTCGGCGCATGATAGCTTTAGCTGGTTATACGCTACTAAATTCGGCACGTCTTAACACAAACCATTTATTTTGTTAGGCCGGTTGCGTTGAGATCAAGCCAGAAAGACGGGCGAGCTGTCGCAAGTTTGCGCGCAAAGTCTGATTAATGCGAAGAGAAGACTTGCAACACGTTGCATGGGTGCGCGAGACCACATCAGCGAGCGGAACATGAAAAAACGCCTCTTTCGCAAATACGCTGTCTGCGCAGCAGGCAGGCGCAAAAAGCAGCCAAAACGAACTGCATACCAGATTCTACAGGCGTGCCGCAAGAATACAGAGATGATTAGCTCGCATCCCCCGGTTAACGCTTCGTGGTGTTGGAATCTCTCTCAGCCACGCTGTCCTTCATTCGTTCTAAGTGTGCTAGTGGCTTTACATTCTTGCACAAATTTCACAAATAAAACCGAAGTAACACTCAAACGCCCAAAGCCTCACACTAGTCTTAGAACACTAGAGCCCGAGAGGGGAGGGGTCAGGATTTGACGCCAATGACGTCATTTCTAACGTGCCGTCCGTTATGACTACAAACACCGCCCCGCCTTCTGCTGCTGACTGGCCACACAAGTATCCCCATATAACAAGGCACAGGTTCTGCAGCGTCGGAATCATAGCCCGAGCAAAGATTCGATGAGCCTCAGCAAGGCACCACCGCGGCCACATTACAGACATAGTTGCGGCCAACACTAGACGAGCAAACGGTCCACGTTGACACCTGGCTACATGGCCGGCGTGAAATTGAAACACACGTTGCAACAGCCGCCTCACTGTTCGAGCAAACACACACTCAAAACATACATCTTGATGACTCTTGTGCGCCACAGTTTGCGCACTGCTCATTTGACGTACTTTATTGCACAGCATCGTTGCTGTACTCCCTCACGGTCCTCAACGTTGTTGCACTCATTCCCTCCATGCGATCCAGCTGCGGCTTTGATGTCCACTGAGAGCTAAATAAATCCTTCGTCTTCCCTTTTATCAGGAATGATTATTGCCTGCGGACGATATTCTAACACACCTCAAAAGATACTGAATGAGCTGGACAGGTCTATCACAGATTCAGTAGGGTAGATAGCTGGGCATTGGAACATAGTTCTGAAGAAAAAACCAGCGGAAGTACGCAGCCGCAGAGAGGGACAAAGGACGACGCTAGATTTGAAACTGATTTTATTCGCAGGAAACACACGTGTATACCCTCAGACAAAGTAGCAGCACATGCGCACACCATACATCACTCATATTGGGGTGGGGTGGGGGAGAAAAAAATATAAATATGCCCGTGTCTGCATGCTAAGTTCTCTACGGGTTGTCTAAAGCGCTAAAGAAACGATACCTTTTTTCATACTATATCACAGACGTGTCGCTAACAGCAAAATGGCATTTTCTGGGCCAGTTGGTATGAATCCATGATTTGGGCCAGCATGAACTTTGGGACACAAACGAAGAGAGACACATGGAACACGGAACACAGTGTTCCGTGTTCCATGTGTCTCTCCTCGTTTGTGTCCCAAAGTTCATGCTGGCCCAAATCATGGGTCGCTAACAGAATTGTCTTCGTTGTTGATGATGTGGTAAGTCTCCAAAATTTTTCGTTACCTTTCTGCATTGCCCCTACTCACAATGGTGGTGTTGTTAAGCAAATGATGGCAATGATGCTCCCGGCAGCGTTTGGCAAATTGTTGCCATATCAGAATGCACGATCCTTTCGTGGTCTCGTACCCAAACGTTCAGTCACTGTCCCGTTTGGCCAACATATATCTTTCCCCGAAATAAAAGCAAACAAAAAAAGACTTGCGTTGCACAGGGAACGTACTTAACTCGTAGATTACGCTGCGCTGCGAATTTTTGATCTTACCATTTCCCCTGCTCGAACTAGATAGTTGACGTGTGGCTGAAAATACAACTTCAACACCCTGGAAATTGGCGACTTTCTTTTGTGCGAGAGCGAATACACGTAAGGCATGACTTCACATTTCTTCCTTCTCTTTATGCCTGTCAGCTCCGTCTCTTTTGCCTTAACTGTCTTCAGGAACTTTTCGGATATCTCTCATGCGCATAGGGAACCCTGCTTCTTTGAAACGTTGCTCTTGTTCCAGAATGGTATCATGCATGGTGTGATAACAGCTTTTCTCAACGCGTTTTTTAGACACAGGCTGGCTACGCTTCTCTTGGCAAGCTTTGAATGGCATGACCTGCATGGTAACAAGGCCTTCTTTGTTCCCGGAGCATAGGTCGAACAAAAGTGCACGTTATTATGAAAGGTTAGAAGATATCTAAAAACCTAGCAGTGTTGCAGTCCGGTAGTTCATTGGTGAAAATAAAAGCGTTACAGCATGACCTAAAGCAGTTAAAACGTTGGCACCCAGATCCTGTAGACTGTCATTCGATGAAGTATTTACAAATACCAAAAAGGCAAAACCATAACTGAACCTATGCAAATTCACTGCTTCAGCACATACACGTCACCATTAAAGTCAATCATTGTCGCGGGTAGGTAACAAATAAAGTCCCGAACTGCCCAGAAATGCTTTCCCGGAAGTACTCTTGAATGTCCGGGTTAGTATCACCTTTACGCCCCTACGTCAGCCAGATCGATCCTCGCGGGGAACAAACTTGCGACGAAGCCGTGCAATGTCAGCGACCAAAAAGTGAAAGACCTAATCAAGACACAACAAAGTTCTTTGTGGTATACTTTGACTTTTTATTACAGTCAGGAATAAAATGAACACCTACAAGGTAAAACCAGTAAAAAGAAGCTCGAGAGAGCTTCCAAATCTCTTCCCGATAAAATACAGTGCAGAGTTAACGCTTGCCAGCATAGCACCTGTTGACAGTACGCAAAATATGGAAAGAATAAATGACATTTTTCGCACACGGGAGGACTATACGTCCCAATTAGTCAGGAACTAAAACCACAAGAGCTTGAAACAATATAGATGGTAAAAGCCACGTGTAATGGAAATGTGCTACGCGATGTTTAACCACAATGGCCAAAGCAGGATGATGTCCCGAGACATGATATATGATAAATGCGAGAAATATGGTCCGGCCGCTCGCACGGTAAAAAAAATGGCGGCGCTAATGATACAGCAACCACACCTCGTACAAACGCAACGCACTAAAATCCGGACACCGGTAACCACCGAAATCGCTCATGCACCGAGCGAAGGTGAAGGCATACAGGAATCCTAGCAGCCACGTCTGGGCAGCGACATGGATTGCGGAAAGTCAAGAGCACTGCTGTTCGCAGAATCATGCAGATTGGTGCTACATATGCAAATGTGCACGATATGGATGCAAAAGTAGTTAATCGGGTTCATCAGCCTGCTCTCTCCCAGTACGACTGCATTGTCAAATCGCTCTTTAGTGCCGCGGTCTTTTCAATCCGATGAACGTCGTCATAGTGCAATCTGGTGAGCACGGTGCATTTGAAAGGAAGGCGCCTTCCTCGATGTCACACCTCTCGGCCGGGCAGCTGAATCGCCAACGTCGAATCCAAGTTACACGGTGCGCATAGTGATCTTCGTCCAAGTAATGCGCATGCACAGATTCTAGCAGTGGTAGCCGCCTTGACAGCGCAGAAATCGAACCCTGAGCACAGTCACTTTGCTCGACGCCGGAAACGATGCACAGGGTCCGTAGACACAACACGCCTGCGGTGCCGAGTTCGCTGCAGATCGCACTCAGGGACAAGTTAGAAGCGCACAGGGTCAGAGACCGCAAGTGCTCGCTCGAACTGAACCAAGCGAGGAAAGATCGTCCATCGCAGCAAGTCATGCTTCTATCTGGCCAGGACAGACGCAATTGCATCAAGTTGCACTCATTCAAGAATCTGTAGCACCGCAGACCGCAGAAAGACAATAGTGTAAGCCTGTGCAGCCTTGTCCCATGGTGCAAAGCGGAGACAGTGTCCCTGTTGATAGCAGTAAATGGCAGAGAACACACAGGACATTCCGAACTCGCTGAGCTGTTGCCGTCTCCGCCGCGCACGTCAAGCTCTTCGAGCAGGGCACAACAAGCGGCGACTTGTTGGAGAGACGCGTTGGTCTGAAGGCTGCACTGCTGAAGGGCGATGGCTCGTAAAAGAGGAAGGGCTTGCGACGGTAATATCTGACACAACTCCGCTCCACACTTGAAATGAACAAAACTCAGGTTGAGCTCAGTCAGGTTGTTGCATGCGCGGAGAAACGTGCTCAAAGGCGAAGAGCACTCCGGGCTGATGTAATGGCTCCGACAGATTACGCCAGTCCGCCTATAGGAGGGGAGCAATACGAATGTCAGCGACTGCAGCTTGCGCAACCACGGTCGATCGACCACTCCTTCCAGCTTTGTTTCTGCGTCGGGGCAGCATTCGACGCAGAAGATCAGCTCCTTTTCCGGAATTGCTAGCTCTGCCGAAGCGATGACGTCCTTCAGGTGTACGCACGTGCAGTAGACAGCCGGGTGCATGCGATAACTGACGTTGCCGAAAACAGCAGATGTGCGGCGCAGGTCCGGCAGCAGCACTCGAAGTTCCAGCGCCCTCACGAGCAACAATTCGCCATTTTCCGAGAAGTCCTGGCTAGTGTAGGCGAAGCTTTTGAGCACACACTCGGGATCATCAACGATCCAGCAGGCGGCTAGCGCGTCACGAATGTTTGCGTGGAGTGCGTGGACGTGCAGGTGTTCCAGGCTCACGCAGCGTTTCTGGATTCTCTTGAGGAGCTCACAGCTTGCAGAGTCATACTCCACTTCTACGTACATGTGGCGTAGTTTCGGCACAACGTCATTCTCCGAGGCGCCGATTTCCTCAAACCTGTCTCCGTAGATTTGCTCATGAAAAAGCGACCATTCAAGTCGGATGAGCCTCAACATCGATGTTGTGAGGATGTCGAGTAGGCGCCGGGGGCTTAGAATGCAGTTCACGCAGTACAGCTCCTCCAAGTTTACGCATACAGACACTGCCTGGAATACCTTTTCAGGGGCAGCCATTAGGCAACCGGTGAGACGCAGAATCCTGACAGCACTTGGATCAAAACGCAGCAGAAAGCGTTGCAGGGCAGACGCATCCGAGTGACGGCTTAACGTAGCAGTTCGGCTAAGCGTCGGCACGACCCAAACAGCCCGGTGGACCACACCGCTCTCTTGCAAGGCTTGGAGGGACTGGACGTCGAGGTAAATCACAATGCCCTGCCAAACATCGTTGGGAAAAAATAAGTATTCCGGACTGTACGAATACTCAGCCATCTTCTCTGAAGCAGCACGTCAAACACTGATGCTACCAAGATTGTTCGCTGGATCTGGAACTGTGGCTCCTGCACCCGGAGCTGCCTGGGGAGCGCTGTAAGTGCGCTGTGCTTCAACTGCAGGGCTCTTCTCAGACAGCAGCTAGCCCAACACACGTATTTAAAGCGACGACGGCTAGCCTCAGTTTGATAAGGCGTAGAAAGGAGTGGCTTCTTAATCTGGCAGTGATAATATTTCAGTCACAATGACGATCCCTTGCTCTACTTGCGAATGGATCTGTTTGTAGCAGCCTGGATAACGCAATCTTATGGCGCCTGCAATGACCTCGTAAATAAAACTCCATGAAAGCACATTTTGAAAATGAACCCAACAAGATTGCAAGCAAGCGACCACGCAAGGCCGGATCTGTTGCGCACCCTGTAGACCGTCGTTTTTTGTCTGCTTTGCACGGCTTTCTTGGGGAAGCATGAATACGTGTGCACTTAAAGCCACACTTGCCGTCCAGTGAGCCCACACGCTTTACCGCAGGCAACCTCTGTACTGATTTCTTTCGGCGCCAGCGGCTGGCAGTGATAGGGGCAAGGGGAGGCGAGCGGGGGGGGGGGGGGGGGGGGCGGGGGAGCGGAGACACCTTCACAAGAACCTGCCAAGTACTTCCTTGATTGCTTCCTTCAGTGCGACTAGCTTCCGCGGAAATTGCTATGAAGCAAATACCCCGGTCAGAAAATGGTTAACTTCTCAACTTAGTTCAAGTTAAACCTAGTAGGGTGTGCGAAAGCACTCGCGGCAACACCGCCTCAAAGGGAGCTGCATCGCTAGACGCGGCACGAGTAGCGCTCGTCCATCGCCGCCGCGTGGTTGCTCGCATGATTCCGGCGCCGATGTCTCTCGCGTGTCAGGAGCGGGGACGGCGGAGCGTGTCGGCGATGCAAAGCGAAGAGTCCTTTTGCTGGAGCTAAAGGGGTGGTTAGTCCCGTAGAGGGACCGTGAGAAGAGGCACCTCCGCGGCCGGTCTACAAGCCTCCCCAATATTTCCCACACCTCTCGTTGCGGCGTTGCTTGAGCTGCAGCGCAGGTGGCGAGCATGGAGCGGAGAAGGGGAGGGGGCATTTCGGAGGTATGGCGCAGTCGTACGCATTCAGTCATTATACAGCTCCGCCGAGCGCAGCCGCAATATATATAGAGAGAGGGCGAGTTACCTCATAATAGCAAGTATGTATAAGAACAGATACTGGGCGCTCCATTTCTCGCACGTTAACAGCTGACACCACATGCTATAAACGCAAGCCATTACTGAAATATGTATGGTTGAAAGTAAAAAACATAAAAACAATGCATGTATTTCAAGCGTGAAGTATAAAACCGAGTAATCACCATGCGCGTGAAAACACACACAAAATGCGGCCCACCTAAGCTCGCTTTGACGCCCGGCTCAACCAGGCCCGGTCTCGTTCCAATGGCAGCGCAAGAGGTAAATTGTTCATTGCCTTAAACTAGGTTCCTGCTGCACAAGTTGAGATCCAGCAGGCAAAAGAGCTCACATTGCAAGAATGCATGAAGAAATTATTTTGGTAAACACGAGAAGTGCTGAGGCTGGGGCGCCCACTTTGCTGTAGAAATAGCCCGCTCGCCTGCGCGTAGCTCCAGAGTCTGAAAGCCAAATGAAAGCGGCTGCATACACACATAATAAAATATTTTGCGTTAACCCATCATATGATTTGAGAGTTATTTACTTTCACGGCCCTCGGTGCCTAATTATTAAAACGTAGAATAGTGCAAATATGGGCCAGTTGGTGCATGATAAAGTTGAGAAAGAAGAGGACAAAACAGTCGTGGTGGTGTACGTCTCTCTTCCCGTCTTTGTCCTTTTTGACTAGTTCTCGTCTTCATTATTAAAGCGTTTTCGCAGCAGTAACAGTATCATTGGCTTCAGTCGAAAAGAAGGTTCAGATGAGCGGTTAACTCAACGCGTCATTACCACGATGATTACGTGAATATCTCATTCCCAATCTTATTATTTGATGCCACCTTCGATTCAAGGAGATCAGGAAAGTAAGATCTAACAAGGAGACCAATTGCATATAATCTCTTTGAGACCAATTTCATCAAAACCATTCAAAATGATGATGATTACATATTTTTATGGCGCAAGGGCATCTACGGCCAAAGAGCGTCATGGCACAAGGTATTTTTCGATTACACAAGGTGGGGTCTAAGACGTAGTTCCCAAGCATTAGTATTCCAGAACCGATCTCGTGGTCATAGCAGTGTTCAAAGCATTTATTTTGTCTGTACCCTGAGCTTGGCGCATAATAGCCTTAATTCCTTATACACATAAACTTAACACGACATGACGCGCAACATTTATTTTGTTAGATCGATGGCCTTGAGACCTGACTAGAAAGGCGCGTGAGCTTCCACAGCTTCGCATGAAGTCGGGTTCACGCGATAATAAAACTGCAACGCGTTGCATGGGGGAGCGAGACCCCAACGGAGAGCGAAAGGTGAAAAAAATATTTCATGATGGCCTAGCTCTGTTAGGCCAGGATATACGTAGCGAAAGCGCGGTGACATCTGGTTCGGAGGTGTTAATATATGAAAGGCGCACATTCACTACATGGGCCTTTATTCACGGTTAAACCTTGAGCCATCGTGGTAGCGTCTCCGCCTCAAACGCCATAGGCCCTGGTTTGGTTCCCTGCCTCGACTAAGGGTTCTTGTAGCGTGAGCTAAACTTCCCGAGGTTGAGCAGTTTCGCGTGGCTCCTGGAGAGCCGTGCTGCGCTTGCACGAGGAGCAGTGACGTCACACGGCGCACAGCTGGCGCGCCTCGCCGGTCTGCGCATTCCAGAGGAGTGACTTCATAGCCGTGGCAGACGCACTGGCGCCGACGCGTGCCCAGCTGTGCGCCTCCGTTGCGCAGTAGCCAAGTCTGACGCTGCGCCGGCGCCGCTTGATAGCGCCCCTCTTTTTGTGCGCATGCGCAGAGGAATAAGGAGGGGGGTAGACATATAGCGGGGCATTTGCCAGTGTGGTATAGCCATTGAGAAGGAGAGCGAAATTGCTGCTCAGCGGCAATTGTTGCTCGGTGGCTCAGCGTAGTTCACGCTACGTATATCCTGGCATATCCGAGCTAAGCCACTGCTAATTTTTTTTATTCAGTGAGTGTGCGGAGGGGGGGTGGTTGACCACGTGGTTGGTCACCTGGTGCGGAGCAGCTGCCGGCGCGAAGCGCCGTGGCTTGACACGTGGTTCGTCACGCCGTTGGTCACGTGACTAGCCACGTGGTTGGTCACGTGGTCCGGTTTCCAGAGGATGCGCAAACTGGCGGGGCGCGGCGAATACTCTTCGGGCCGAATACTTAAAAAACGGGTATTGAGGTTGAGCACAAGCCCACAAACACTGTTGCGCATTGAATGCCTGTTCCCAAAGACCGGCCGCCCAGAGGAAGAGCCCGAGGCATTGTCTACAAAATTCCATGCGCCGACTACGACGCAAGCTACATCGGCGAAACAAAAATTTCAAAGAAATAATTCGGCAACTTAAAGACGACGTCCGCAAATTCGCCAGAAAGCGCAATCCAGCAGCCGAACATTTTGAGGACTCCGACCATAGAAACAACTTCGAAGAAAGCCGCATCCTCGGAACCGAAACAAATTACCACAAAAGGCTCCTTCTAGAATCCTGGCATATCCAAACTACCCCGAGAAACATCAACCGCCCAAAAGGAAACCTTCCCCCAGTATATGCCCAGGGACTTCGCTCTTCAACTCAACGAAAAAAAACTCGCCATTCACCACCTCCCTGCAGTGCGCCAGCGTGACTAACAGCCTAAACCACCCCCCTCACTCCCCTCCATCCTTAAAAGCCGCTAGCTACTGCCCTCTGTCACCCCTGATGAAAGAGCCGAGTCGGATTCGAAACGTTGGGTTAACGTTAAAATATTTGATCGGAGATGTGCAGTTTATTAAAAATGTTAAAGATCCCCATGAGGTTGAAAATTCCGGATCCCTTTCCTACGGCGTCCCTCATACCCTGAGTCGCTTTGGGACGATGAAGCCCATAATGAGACTTTGTGATAAAAATTGGTTCTTGACAACCAAACCATTCGGCACAAACTGTACAAGAAAACTAAAGGAGCACTGACACTCAAAGCGTCACACTGCTGTTAGAACACTAAAGCAGGACGGGAGAGGGGTCAAGGTACTAAGGCTATGAAGTCATCTCAAGCCTGCCGTGTGTTATGAAAACAAAGCGTCTGTGGCAGCGCTGCAGAAACCAGGCCACGCTATTTGTTCCCAACTGGTCAGAGAAATATCCCAAGTTGACGAGGCGCAGGTTCATAAGCGCCGGATACATAGCATGAGCAACGATTCGAATACCTCAGTGAGGCGTCGCTGGACCCACGACAGACATAATTGGGGACAACACTAGACGAGCAAACAGGCCACGTTGACGCCGGGCACATCCACCGACAAGAACTTGACATATACGATGCAGAAGCCGCCACATCGTTCGCGCCAACAAACACTCAAAAACCACACGTTGAAACCTTTCTTGGGCGCCACAGTTTGCGAATTGCTCATTTACTGTACGCTTTAGTACCGAAAGTTTGCTTTACACACTCACAGGCCTCAGCTTTGCTGCACCCACTCCCTCCATCCGTTACCGCTGTGGTTTTGTCGTCCACTGAGCGCGAAATAAATACTGCGTCTCGCCCATTGTCAGGAGTGATTATTGGCAGCGCGCGCTATTTTAACACACTTTGGAAGATATTGAATGAGCTCGGCACATTAATCAGCGATATAAGCCCCGAACAGCCCAGAAATGTTTCTAGCAAGCACTCTAGAATCTTTGGGCAGTGTCGTCTGTACCCTTACACGCCAGACAGAAATCACGTCGAGGATTACAAACTGCATATGAAGGCGTGCATTGTCAGCAACCAAAATAAGCACAAGATGATGGTTGCAATATAGCGTTAATCTTTAATATAATGAGGAATAAAATTGAAATCGAAGAAGTAAAGCAGCACGACCATTCACACAACAAAGCATATCGGCGATAAAATACAGCGCACCGGCAAAGCATGCAGGGAGAGCACATGTTGGCACTGAGCGAAATATAAAAACAAGAGATGGCATGAATTTCGCCAACCCGAGGAATACGGCCCTCTTCTTGAAAGACTAAACCCACAAGAGCTTCCAGCAATGTGGTTCATAAAAGCCACGTATGATGGAAAATTTCCCGGCGATGTTTAACAACCAGAGCCAGAGTTGGAAGAAGCACCTAGAGATGAGATGCGAAAAATGAAAAAAATATGATCCAGCCACTCGAGTGGTATGAAAGATGGTGACACTAACGTACAACAACTACCGCACCTCGCAAAAGAAGAATGCGCTAAAATTCGAACAGCGGTGACAACCAAATCCCTTATGCACCGACTGAAAGTGAAGGCACCCCTCTAGCAATCGCTGTTTGCACTTACATGCAAATACAACTCTGCACGATATATATGCACATGTAGTTCGACCTGTTTTTTTTCGCCAGTACGGCCGCAATGTCAAAGCGTCATGTTTTTTAGGGGCGCGGCATTTTCAATCCAATGAACGTCGACATATAGCAATCTGCAGAGCACGGAGCATTTGAAAGAAAGGCACCGTCCTCGATGTCCCGTTTTTGACCCGGGCAGCTGAGTGGCCAATATCGAATCCAAGTCACATGGCGCTGATAGCCATCTTGATCCAACTAGAGCGCATGAACAGTTTCTAGAAGGGGTGGCTGCATTGAGAGCTCAGAAATCGACTCCACAGCGCATTCACTTGGCTCGACACCTGAAACGATACACAGGGTCCGCAGACGCAACATGCCTGCGCAGCAGAGTTCTCTGCAGATCGCCCTCAGAGCCACGTTGGGACTACAAATGGTCAGTGACCACCACTGTACATTCGAACTGAACCAGCCGATGAACGATCGTTCATCGCAGCAAGTCATGCTTCGCTCTGGCCACGACAAACGCAGACGCACTAAGTTACACTCAGCCAAGAACCTGTAGCACCGCAGACCGCAGAAAGACAATAGGGTTAGGCTCTGCAGCCTTCTCTCACGGTGCAAAGTGGAGACCGTGTCTCTCTTGATAGCAGTAGAGGGCAGAGAACACACAGGAGATTCCGAACTAGCAGAGCTCGTGCCGTCTCCACACCGCACGTCAAGCTCTTCCTGCATTGAGCAGGAAGCCGCTAGGTGGTTGAAAGACGCGTTCGGCCGCAGGATGCACTGCGAAATGGTGATGGCTCCCAGCAGAGGAAGCGCTTCCGAAGAGAATATCTGGCCCAACTCCTTTCCAAACTCGAAATGAACCAAACTCAAGTTGAGCTCAGCCAGGTTGTTGCATGGACGGAGAAAAAGGTTCAAAGGGGGAGAGTACACCGGGCTTACGTAATAGCTCCGACGGCCATCGTCCGACCGACCGAGCTCTGGAGCAACACAAACGTCAATGACCGCAGCCGGCGCAACCACGGCCGACCGGCCACTTCCGCCAGCCGCGTTCCTGCGCCACTGCAGAATTCAGCGCAGAAGTTCAGCTGTAAGGTCAGAGCTCGATTTATTGGATTGTACACACACGTAATAAAATGTTTTGCATTAACCGTAGTTTACTACTCAGAGTAAATTTTTTCATGAACTGAGTTGCCTAACATCAAAACTTTGAATAGTGCAAATCTGGGTCAGTTTTGACACCAAGAGGAGAGTCAGTCGAAAAATGACAAGGACGAGAGGAAACGCGCACCACGAAGGCTGGCGGGAAAAAAGAAACAGTCCCTGTTTTGTACGTCTCTATACTCGTCCTTTGTTGACTCGTTCTTTGTTCATTATTGAAACCTGTTCGAAGCCGTATCAGCAACATTGGCTACAGTTGAAGGGCAGGTGCAGATGAGCGGTTAACTCGAGTCATCGTTACCATCAAGATTCTCTTAACATCTCGTTGCCCATCTCATTATGAGATGCAAGTTTCGATTAGCGGAGAGCAACCCAGAGAGAAAGCACCAACCAGTCTAACTGGAAACGACCTACTTGAGACCAATTGCTCCAAAACCACTTGCGTATTCGCCACCGGACCTGGTGCTCTGAGCACAGTTCAAAGCATTTGTTTTTTACATGCCTTGAGCTTGGCGCATGATCGCACAAGCTATGAGATAAACTTTGTAATTCGGGCGAGCTGTGGAAAATTCACCCAACAATTTCGGTTCACGCGATAATAAAACTGCAACGCAGTGCCCGGGTGTGCAAGAGCCCAAATCCGAGCGAAACGTCAAAAAACGCGCCTTCAGGAGCACGCTCTCTACGCAGCCATTGAGTTCAGGCGCAGAAAGTTGTAAAATCGAAGTGCGCACCAGCTATTTACAGCAGCCGCAAAATTACTGATATGACTATCTCGCACACCGCGCCTAACATTCTGTCGCGTTGCAGCCTGTCTGAGCAGCGCTGTCCGTCATTCGTCTTAAATGTACATGCAGCTGTACGTTGTAAAATAACGAGGAGCAATGTACTACGTATAAAACAAGTCTCTTACTCTCTGAGACACTCATACACAATCGTTTAAGACATGGGACAAGAATACAAATCATCTCAATGGGACAAGAAAAAACTAAAGAGACAAAACTGGCTCGTGACATACAAATCATCTGGAACAAGCTAAAGCAAGACTCAAACGCCCAAAGCGTCACACTGCTCTTTGAACACAACGGCAGGAAGGCCGAGGGGTCAAAATGCTACGGCAAACACGTCATTTCGCCATATAATGGTACGCACACACTGGCGGCAAGACGCGCGCGGCACGCCGCCGGTGGCAAGAACGCCGCGCGGCAGAGAGGCCACATTGGTTGTGCGCGCGGCGGCCGCCGCGGAGTCACGTGACAGCGCTGATCTCGCCTTGTCTCGAACTGCGCGAGCATAGGCGCGATTTCGCGGTTCTCGCGCGCTTTTTCCTTGCTCGGTAAACAGACCACATACCAGCTCCTCGTCCCTCATCAACCGCGCTGATCGCGTTGACTTCTGCAATGGCAGGTGCAGACGACGATGTTCTGACGACGATGAGCGTTTTGGTCATTGTGTGTTCCCTGCTGTTGCGACGGCGGCGCGCGCAAAAGGCACGCAGACGAAGGTTTTGGGTGCACCCCTGCTGGCGCTACCGAGACGTTGAAGGGCAAGCGAATGCTTTGCTTCCCCGGCTGCGCGCCCGAGATGAAGGCTTCTTCCGAGAGTGAGTGATTACAACCTTTTCAAACGCGTAGTGTGCCGTGTGTGTGACGTGATAGTGATGTCTTTGATTCTTGATTATAGCTTCCTTCGGATGCCGCCGAGCTCGTTCGACACATTGCTCCACCTAGTTCGGCCTGTGATTGAGCGGCAGGACACTCCGTTCAGGTGGTCGATATCCGCACACGATCGACTTGCCATGACAGTAAGGTAAGTCCGAAAGTCCGTGACCCGGTACTGTCCCGTCACAGTGCCTGGTCAGCGGTCCCTCGGAAAATATTGTGTAAAACATACCGCATGAGCACTGTGATGCAACTCATCCCCCCCCCCCCCTCCTCATTTATCCTTTGAGACGTATGTGATGAGAATACGCTTTTCAGATTTCTCGCAAACGGCGACACAATGAGAAGTTTGTCGTTCAACTTCCTGACAGGACGATCAACGGCTGGAATGATCGTAAGGGAAACTTGTGCTGCATTATGGGAAATACTTCAGCCAACCTATGTAAGATTTCCACAAACAGCAGAAGAATGGAAAAAAGTAAGTGCACTGCAGTCCGTTTTGTTACTGCGGAGAGGGTTTATAGTGTTGACAAGCGTCCAGCTTGCCTTTCTTTACCTCATTTGTTATGCTACTGACTTTCCCAATGCCGCCTGCGTACCGACTTTTCAAATGTGTTGAACTCCTGCATCTCATAATGCATAAGACAACTAAAGGTTGCCTTATGCATTACTACGCTATTGTTTTGTCACAGTCTCATATTATATTGCCTCCCGATCACTCTTTCAGATTGCCACAGACATGCTTGTCGAGTGGAATTTTCCCAACTGCATTGGATGTATTGATGGCAAGCATGTGAGCATTGAATGTCCTGCAAATTCAGGGTCACGAAACTTTAATTACAAAAAGTCATTCAGCACAGTCCTCATGGCAACATGCGATGCACATTATAGGTATGGTGCATTTTTCTTGTGAATCATGCAAACAGTGTATTATATTCATTGAAAGAGAGTGCTATTGTATGCACTGAAAGAAAAGAGGACAGTTCAGTGGTGTAAGTTACATGACGAATTAAGGAGCATAGCGTAGACAGGTATATGATTGCAATGGTTTGCTTATGCAGGTTGACAGTAAACATATTTGATTCTGCACAAATAGCAGCAGATGTTAAAATGGCAATCTCTGAATTGTGATTGTGTGTGGCATGTATATTTAGTCAAACTATAATGCAGCACAGAAATGACTTTACAAGACTTGAACGCAGTAGTGACTTCAGAAGGAGCAAGGAGAAAGTCATGTTCTACATCAGATGCTAAATGGGCTACACTGAAACTTCTTGCTTTATTTCAGATTTGTGTATGTGGTCGTTGGCCACAACGGGGGAGAAAGCGATGGAGGAGTTTTGTTAAGAACGAAGCTGATGCATATATTGGGCGAGCGCAGATTTGGGATCCCCCCAGCAGCAACAGTGGGCTCAGCGGGACTGATACCATACTTGATGGTGGGCGACGAGGCCTTTCCATTGAAGCCTTACCTCATGCGGCCTTATCCTCGACGTGGCAAGTTGCTTCAATTACTTTTAATGCTGACATCTTCCTCTGATTGCCGAGATGAAATATCAATGCAGCTGTACTGTGTTACTGCTGCCGCTGTTTGCCATAGCAGATACAGTTTCGTGCAATGCATACATACGGCAAAAATGGTCAAACAATTTCTACAAAAAATTTACAAATCCAGTCTAGCCTGCATGCATGTATATAGCAAGTCTTACAAGGAAAGGTTTAGTTTCTGCATGAAAAAAAAATGGTTCAGAGGACTAAATTTCGTGTATGCAGTGCAATATGAGTGTATTAAAATAGTTTTATTACTGATAATTTACATGTTATGTTGCATTTTGTGTGAAAGCAATAACATGATGCAGTAATAAAATGTAATGTTGACATATATGGTTTAGTTGAATGATTGCAAGCAAATGCATGAGCACTATTTAACCTGTTTTACTGACTGGATAATATACGAAAATCTCAAGTTGTGCAATGCAGCCAAAGGGGGCCCTATGTAGCATTTCTTTAGCACAACTTAAGCATGCAAAAAATGAATAAAAACCCTTATAATATCAGTTTACGTAGCATTTCAAATTGTCCGCACCAGAAACAGGCACCCAGACGACATAAGATGTAGGAACAGTTTTTTTCTTTTCAAGTTGTATTCAGTGGGTGCGCAGAGCTGCCAATTATTTCAATGATTTGAAATTAGTGTCATTGCCTTATTCATCTAAGTATGTACATGTTTGCTGCAATTTTAATGCCCTGACCTTTTGTTTTTTCTAGCTCTTCATGCCTACAGGGTCAGCCAGTACAGCGAGTACTTGAAGAGGGCAGTGTTTAATTACCGGCTGAGTCGTGCAAGGAGGCTCATAGAAAACAGTTTTGGTATCCTGGCTAGTAGGTGGCGAATACTGAAGAGACCCTTTCCAGCGTCAGAAGAAACCACCGAGAACATTGTAAGGGCATGTGTGGCGCTCCACAATTTTCTAATGAAAGATTCGGTGTTTTCCAGGACAACGTACAACCCTCCTGGATTTGTTGACCATGAAGACTGGGAGGGAAATGTCACAAATGGGGCATGGAGGAACGACAGTAGTGCCCTTCCTGGATGGAAAGACCAGGGGTACCACTCTGCTCGGTAACTATTATTTCCATGACGGCATGAAATCAATAATAGTTTGCATTTCCTGCTTTATTTACATTAAAGCAATTGAAGCTCATCGATAACAAACAGTGAAACATTCAAAACATTTGATTTAACTTGATCATTTAACACGACTTAAGATCTTGTTCATTAGAGTTTGCGTTAAGAATTGTAGCAGTGCAAAAATACATGCGTATTTCATGTTTTCAACAAAGTCAGTGGGTACAGCTAACGACGAGGAGTAAAACACGCCCATTAGAACTGTGACCTCAGACAGACAGGCAGAATAAGCTGAAGGAAAAGGTTGAACATCTCGTGCATTTCTGTGTTACAGGGCTGCATTGGAGATAAGGGATAGGCTGGCATCCTACTTCATGAGCGACGGCCAGGTGCCATGGCAGGAAAGTGTCGTGACCCGTGCAGGACGGCAGGTAATTTCCAATAACAGGCAACTACTTGTCAGCATGCACAAACAACATCATGTCAAAAGAAAGCCGAAATTGCTTGCTTTCATAGAAAAATATTATCGATTGCTTGCACTTTACATTTCATTTATTCATACTGCTCCATTTCTGCTTCATACAGCAGCTTGTGGATTTGGAATGTTACCTCACATCTTTTTTTGTGTGGTAGCATCCTCAGTTTAGCAGCTATCCAGTGTGCTGCCTCTTGACTGTCATCTTTCGGTGCAGGCATTTCATTTTTCTTTTTTAGTTCTAACAGCGTAGCTGAGCAGCTCCCCAAGACATCTTTCACCGCATCGTCGAAGCTGTCAGACTGCCTTCTTTTGGTCCTGCATATAAATATATCCGCACAATGTTTTCTTGCAATCACTGATTATCATTCAAATACCGCAGGAAATGTGAACCATGCCAGTACCGAGAGGAAGGTACACCGGATGCTCGCCTCTTGGCAGACCTGCAGGACAGGCCACATCGTTACTCAAGAGAAATGCACTGGAAAAGTATGTCTGCTTCCAATAAAAGAAAGTGCACACAGCTTTCTTACCCTGGATCTGGGGCAGCGGCTCCTGCTTGTGAAGTTGACAACCTGCCTCAAAAAAATGTTTGTTATGGTGTCATATTCCGACACAAGAAAGTGAACACCAACTTACCCTGAAGAGCCAGCAGCAGATGCCGCACCTTCTGATGTGCTGGGGAGCCTATAGAAAAATAAAAATGCTGCCATTTATGTCGTGCAAAAAACATGTTGTCTACTTGCAATGCTATGAAAAGGAGCAAGACATATCACACTCATCTAGTACCCGAAAGCTTGGTTTCACACCTTGTTGCAGTTTTTAGACGTGCAGTCATTAAATAGAACACAAGTTTTTCCCCGTGCATTGCAGTGTTGAGTGTGTGATTCACTTGAAACTGCAGACCAGTGACGAGTCATGACAGCAACTAAGCCAAGATCTGTATGCACATAAAACTAATCCATTTCTATGGGAGTGCAGCATAACAGCGCATAATAGAGTGGACACACTCTTAAACGTGAAAGGCTGGTGAAAAGGGTGTATTGACATGGAACCTGGGGTGCACCACAGCTAGGAAAACTGAAAATCACCACTCACCTCAAATCGTCCTCATCGGTAAAGTCATTGGGGCTGTCAGAGTACCTGCATTATATAAAGACATAGGATGTTGTTACTATTGGTGGATAATGACACCACAATTAGTGCAGCTTACATTTCTTGAAAAAGCGCAGCAGCCGGGCTTGATATACAGCTGCACAGGTGAATGAAATGACAATGTTGTACATAAACTGTTTCGCTGCAGTAACCGTTATGGTAAGCAAACTACGAGGTGCACACCTGGCCACCAGTCTAGGACTGGAAGGGCTGTTGGATGACAGTGGAGATGTCAGAATGGAGCTGCACAGATGCATAACAAGTTAAATCACTTGAAGCTTTATAAACTGAAGTTATACTTATGAAAACAAGACTTAACGTACATGTCCTCTTCTGGGGGCACATTTGATGAAGACCTTAAATGTAAAATTTGAGGTGTTTTGATGCAAAGCCTGCAGATTTCTTGCCAGGAAAAAGGTAATGTGAAAATACCAATAGCGAAGCTATCAGCGCAGCTGAAGAGAAGATAAATTGTTAAAAACACAGACGCTTGGGCAGTCAAATTACGTAAAACGATATTAAACACGAAGAAAGCAGCTTAAAAAGAATGGTAGGACAGGTGACAGTAGTGAAGTTATCAATGCCAGGCTTGAGTTGGCGCAGATGGCTACGCAACTAAGTGGCGTTTTTTTTTTACCTTTCGGCATAATGTGGTGTGCTCCTCAGCATGCCATCCACGATGTCAAAAAGTGTCCACTTCGTGTGGACCTTTCCGGCCTCTCCTCCGGCGCCACTTTTCCGGCTCCCCTCCGACGCCGACACAATTTTCAGCCAACGATCCTTCACGTTTTTAAATTTTGCGGCTGCTTGCGGTCCTACAGAAATGCCACTGTTTATCACCAAGAAAGGTCGAAAAATGAAAAGATGAGCAACTTGTTTGAGTGCTCAAGCGGCGCTGTACGAAGCGCGCAGCCTGATACGACATGCGAACCGCTCAGGCAAAATCACCATGCCCGTAGGAAACCGAGATTCCACATCATTTGCTCCGCAGCACAACGCTAGAGCACTCTAAACAAGTGTGCTCACCCCCGCACATTCCTGCCGACGTGAACATTCAGCGGGAACTCAGATAAAGAATGAAAACAACTCACCAGTCAGATCGAATGTTCTGCCGATGATCGCCCACCGGTTCATTTTGGCGTCCTTATCTTTGTACTCCGGGTGAGTTTTGTCGTACAAAAAAGGGAACACGCGAACAGTCTCCAGAAATTGTTCCATCATGTTCTCCCGGCTGAAATTCATTTTGCCACGTGGATGTACACGAGAAGAAAGCACTAGTGCTGTTTGTCGCGGCTGGCTCGGAGCGCTCGGTCGTCGATCGTGGTTCTGCCGCCGCCGCTGGAAGTTAACTTTGGCAGTAGCCAAGAGGTGGCGCTAGGAGAAAGCCTGGACGTTTCTCATTGGTTCGCGGCGCGCGGCAAGCCGCCGAAAATGGCTCCTCGACCCATCCTCTGCGCGGCAGACCAAACCGCCTCCGCGGCAGGTTTCGCGGCACGCGGCGCGCCGCCGGCGGCGTGCCGCGCGCGTCTTGCCGCCAGTGTGTCCGTACCTTTACAACACGCAGGTCCTAGAGCGTCGGAATCATAGCCCGAGAAGGGATTCGACGAGCCTCAGCGTGGGACTACCGGCGCCACACTACATAGTTCGGGCCAAGAACAGAACAGGAAGGAGCTCACGTTGAGACCTGGTTTCACGCTTGGCGCGAACCTGAAACTCATTTTGGAAGAGCCGCTTCATGGTTCGAGCAAACACACATTCAAACACTTGTTGAAGACTTTCTTGTGCACCACTGTTTGCGCACTGCTAATTTGATGTACGCTGCTGTGAAGCAACGCGGCTGTACTCCGTCATGGGCCTCAACGCTGTCGCACTCACTCCCTTCATACGATCCAGGTGTGGTTTGGTCGTACACTAAGATCGACACAAATACTGCCTCTTCCTTTTCATGAGGAATGATTATTACCAGCGCACGCTATTTTTAACACGCCTTCGAAGATACTGAATGAGCTAGGCACGTTTATCGGCACAGAGAATACGAACAGCCTAGAAATGCCTGCCCGAAAGGATTCTAGTATACTTGAGCGGTATCGTCTGTACGCCCATAGGCCAAAGAGGTCGCGCTCCCCGTGGCGAACAATGTAACTATAAGGTCCTCCAATGCAAGCTACCAAAAAAGCACAAGACCGAAAAAAGAGACAACAAGTCTCGTTGCTGAATAGTTTGTCGTTTTAATACATTGAGGAATAAAATGAAGACACACGAGGTAAAGCAGTATCAAGATACAGTTCACAGTAAAAACCACTGTGCAAGCCTGGAGAGAGCTTTCAAATCTCTTGTCGATAAAACGCAGTACAGCGGTAACGCGTGCAAGCTGAGCACATGCTGACACTGCACAAAATATGGAGAGAAGAAATGACATCATTCGCGCATCAGAGGAACACGCCCCCTCGTCAAAATCTAAAATAACAGCATCTTCAAACGGCACAGTTGGTAAAAGCCACATATGATGGATATGTACTCGGCAATATTTAACTACCAGGGTCTAAGCTGGATGATGTCTTATGGAATGACATGAGGTAAATAAATGAAACATGCTCCCGCCACAAGCTCAGTATCAAAGATGCTGATGCTAATGATACAACAACCACACATCGTACAAAAGGAGCGCAATAAAATCAGAACACCGCTGACAGGCGAAATAGCTCATGCAGACAGCCAAGGTGAAGGTACATAGGAGACCCTGCAGCCATGTCTGGTGAAAGACGTCAAGTTGTGCCGAAACTAAAGCGCACCGCTGTTCGCAGTTACACGCAGATTGGTGCTCCGTATGTAAATCTGCATGATAGGGCTGCACATGTAGTTCAGCCTCTTTTTTCCCCTGTGCGGCTGCGCTGTCGAAGCGTGTTTTATTTCTTTAGAGACGCGGCTTTTTCAATCCGATGAACGTCACCATAGTGCAGTCTGGTGCGCATGGTGCATTTGGAACAATGTCATCGTCCTCAACGTGCCGCCTTTCACCCGGCAATCTGTGTCGCCAACATCGAATCCAAGTCACACGGCGCTTATAGTGATCATTCAAGTAGTGCGCATGCACAGTTTCTAGCAACAGTAGCCACCGTGACAGCTCACAAATCGACTTCTGAGCGCAGCCACTTGAGTCGACGTTGGAAACCACGCATAGTGTCCGCAGACGGAACATGCCGGCGGTGCCGAGTTCGCTGCAGATCGCACTCAGGGCCACGTCTGGAGCCCACAGGGTCAGTGAACACAAGTTCTCACTCGAACTGAAGCTTGCGATGAACGATCGGCCATGGGAGCAAGTCATGCTTCTTCCAGGCCAGGACAGACGCATACGCACCAAGTTACACTCCTGCAAGAATCTGTAGCACCGCAGACCGTAATAAGAATACAGCGTAAGCCTCTGCAGCCTTGTTCCAAGGTGCAAAGCGGAGACCGTGTTTCTGTTTATGGCAGTAAAGGGCAGAGAACACACAGGGCACTCCATAAAAGGAGAGATCTTGCCGTCAAAGGCGCGCACATCTAGCTCTACAAGCATCGCGCAGGAAGCGGCAAGGTGTTGGAGAGACGCGTTCGTCTGCAGGCTGCACTGCGCAAGGGCGATGGCTCTCAGCAGAGGAAGGGCTTCCGATGGGAATATCTGCCATAACTCCGTTCCACACTCGAAATGAACCAAGCTTAGGTTAAGCTCAGTCAGGTTGTTTCATGAGCGCAGAAATATGTTCGAATGCGAAGAGCACGCCGGGCTGACGTAATGCCTGCGAAGGCCAACACACAATCGATCCAAGGGGGTGATCAAGACGAACGTCAGCGACCCCAGCCGCTGCAACCACGATCGATCGGCTACTTCGGCTAGCTGCGTTAGTTCGTTGCGGACACATTCGGCGCAGAAGACCACCTCCTCTTCCGGAACTGCTAGCTCTTGCGAAGCAATAACGTCCTTCAGGAGTACGCGCGTGCAGGAGACAACCGGATGCATGCGATAAGTGACGTTCCCGAAAAGGACAGAAATCATCCAGAGGGCTGGCAGTGGAACTTGAAAATCCAGCGCCGTAACAAGCCACCAATCTGCATTTTCCGAGAACCCCTGTCCAGAATAAGCGCAACTTTTTAGCATGCAGAGCGGATCATTCATGCTCCAGCAGGCGGCTAGTGCGTCAAAATTGTCTCCGTGCAGTGCGTGGACATGTAGGTGTTCCAAATTCACGCAACGTTTCTGGAATCTCCTGAGGAGGTAACAGCTGGGATAGTCGTCGACGACTTCTACGTACATATGTCGTAATGTCGGCACGACGTCAATCTCCGAGGCGCCGATGTCGTCGAGCCCTCTTCCGTATGTTCCCTCATCAAAAAGTGACCACTCCAGCCGGATGAGCCGGGACTTCGATGCAGTCAGGATGTCGAAAAGGCGCCGGGGACTTACAATGCAGTTCACGCAGTACAGTTCCACAAGGTGTACGCATACAGATACTGCCTGGATTACCTTTTCAGGGGCAGCCGTCAAGCAACCGGTGAGACGCAAAATCTTGACAGAACGTGCATCATAACGCTGTAGGTGTTGTAGCAGGGCAGACGCATCCGAGTGACGGCTCAACGTAAGTGTTCGGCTAACAGTCGGCATGAGCCAGACATCCCAATGGACCACATCGCTCTCTTGAAGGGCTTGGAGTGACTCGACATCGAGGTAAACCACAATGCCCAGCCACACATCGAAGGGAAGAAAGAAGTATTTGGTCTCGGACAAAGGTTCAGCCATATTTGCCCAAAAGCAGCCCGTCAAACAGAGTTGTATCCAGAATGGCTGACTGGATCTCAAACTTTACCGCCTGCGCCGGAAACAGGCTGTTGAACGCTGTAAGTGTCCTATGTTTCGAATGCAGGGTGGTTATCAGACAGAGTAGCCTAACACTTGTATTTATGGCGACGACGTCAATGGCTTTTCTCGGTCGCTGATAATGCATAGAAGGGAGTGGCCCTAAATCGGACAACAATAATATTTCGGTCACAACGAAGATCCCGTGCCCTTCTTGCGAAAAGATCTGTTTGTAGAAACCTTGATAACATAATCTAACGGCGCTTGCTTACTGCATGCATACATGACGGAAATAAACTCCATGACAGCACATTTTGAAAACTAACGCGGCAAGGTCGCAAGCATGCGGCCACGGAAGGCGGGATCTGTGGCTCGTAGCGCAGACCGTCGTATTCTGTCTCCTTCGCACTGCTTTCTCGGTGGACCATGAACACGCGTGCGCTTAAAGCCACTGTTGCCGTCCAGTGATCCAACATGCTTTACATCTGGTATCCTCTGTACTAATTCGTTTCGATGCCCGCAGCTGCCAGTGATGGCGGCAAGGGGAGGCAAGCGGTGATGGAGGTCATCTTCTCAAAAATCTGCCAAGCACTTCATTCGGTGTCTACCGAGCAGGTTGTATTCACTAAGATAGACCTTAAACCTCTGAGTTTCATTATAGTTGGACGTACAAGACTATTCGCGTAAAGTGCGAGGAGCACGCGTTGGACTACTTTCACAAGTCCTTTTGCTGGGGATGAATAATGGTGATGTTCATGCTGATAATATTGTAGAATTTTGCAAAAGAGAAATAATAAATGCACCACCAACCCAAAGAAATGCACTAAACCATAAAGAACTTCTTCGGCGCTACAGTTTGCTCATTGCTCATTTACTGCACGTTGAAGTACACAAACATTGCTGAACACCCTGAAGGGGCTCAACTTTCCTGCACTCACTGCCTCCATACGTTACCGTTGAGATTTACTCATCCACTAATAGCGAAACAAATACTGCGTCTTCCCTATAACTAGGAATGATTATTGGCCGCGCATTCATTTTAATACGCCTCGGAAGATGCTGAATGAGCTAGATGGGTTAATCTGCTATATTATCCGCAAACAACTCTGAAATGACTGCCCGCAAGCACTCTTCAATCTTTGTGCAGTATTGTCTGTACGCCCATGAGCAAGACAGATCGATCCTGCCGGGAAACAGACTGACGATAAGCTCTTGCATTGTCAGCAACCAAGAAGCACACCATCTATAAAAGAAACAATTAAGCACATTGCAATATACTTTGTGTCTTTAATGGAATGAGGAATAAAATTACAACCGACGTAGTAAGGAAAGCAGTACTTCCGTTCACACAGCAAAAACCGCTGTGCAATGATCGAGCCAGGTTGTAAGTCTCTTAGCGGTAGAATACAGTACACAGGCAAAGCATGCCAGGAGAACACATGTTGACACAGAGCTAAATATGAAACGAAGAAATAGCATGAAGTTCGCACACCGGAGGAATACCCCTCCTCCTTCGTCAAAAACTAAAAGCACAAGAGCTTGCAACAGCATTGTACATAAAAACAACGTATGATAGAAATATGCTCGGCGATGTTTAACAACCAAGGCGAAAGTGGGGTGAAGCACTAAGAGATCACATGCAAAAAATGAGTGGAACAAGGTGCGCCCACTGGCATGGTACCAAATTGTGACGCCAGTCATACAACTACACATTGTGCAAAAAGAATGCACTAACATCGGAACAGCGGTGGCAACCGAAATCCCTCATTCCACAGAGTAAAGCTTAAGACAGATGGGAACCGCTACAGCCTTATCATGTCAGTGCCGCAAGTTGCGCGGAAGGTAAACCGAACCGCTGTTCGCAGTTACATGCGTATGCAAATCTGCACAATATAGCTGCACAAGTAGCTCAACCTGTTTCTTGCCAAAGTACGGCACCGCTGTCAAAGAGTACTGTTTTTTAGTGGCGCGGCTTTTTCAATCCGATAAACATCGTCATAGAGCAATCAGGTGAGCACGTTGCATTTGGAACAAAGGCGCCATCCTCGATGTCTTGCCTTTCACCTGGGCAGCTGAGTTGCCACCGTCGAATCCAAGTCACACGGCACTCACAGTCGTCTTCATCCAGATAGTGCGCGTGGACCGTTTCTAGCAGCGGAAGCCGCCTTGAGAGCTCAGTAATCGACACCTGAGCGCATTCACTTGGCTCGACGCCGGAAACGATACGCAAGGTTTGCAGACGCAGTACGCCTGCGCAGCCGAGGTCGCTGCAGATCGACCTCAGGTCCACGTTGGGAATGTGCAGGGTCAGTGACCGCAAGTGCTTACTCGTACTGAACCATGCTGTGAACGATAGTCCATCGCAGCAAGTCAAGCGCTTCTCTCGCCAGGACAGGCGAAGGCACACCAAGTTGCACTCATTCAAAAATCTGTAGCACCGGAGACCGTAGAAAGAAACCAGCGTAAGCCTCTGGAGCCTTGTCCCTCGATGTAAAGCGGATACCGTGTCTCTGTTGATAGCAGTAAAGTTCAGAGAACACACAGGGCATTCCAAGCAGGGAGAGCTCATGTCATCTCCGCCGCGCACATCAAGCTCTTCCAGCATTGGGCAGGATGCCGCGAGGTGGTAGAAAGACGAGTTTGTCTGCAGGCCGCACTGCGGAAGGGCAATGGCTCGCAGCAGACAAAGGGTTTGCGTTGGTAATATCTGGCTCAACTCTGTTCCAGGCTCGAAATGAACAAGGTTCAGGTTGAGCTCGGTCAGCTTGCTGCATGAGCGGAGAAACATGCTCAAAGGCGAAGAGCACGCCGGGCTGACGTAATGACTCCGATGGGTTACGTCCACCCACGTCGACGAGGGAAGCAAAACGAACGTCAGCGACTGCAGCCGCTGCAACCACGGTCGACCAGCCACTTCTACCAGCTGCTTTGGCGCGTCGCGGCAGCATTCGGCGCACAAGATCAGCTGATCTTCCGGAATTGCTGGCTTTGCAGAAGAGATAACTGTCTTCAGGTTCATGCATGTGCAAGAGACAACCGGGTACATGCGATAAGTGACGTTACGTAAAACTGCAGAGGCCCGACAGATGGTTGGAAACGGCGCACGAAGTTCCCTCGCCATCGCAAGGAACCTTTCGTAATTTCTCCGGAACCCCTGGCTCGTGTAGGAGAAGCTTTCCAGCTTAAGGTCGCGATTAAGCAGGTTACAGCAAGTAGCTATGGTGTCCGAGTTCTCTTCGTGGATCGCGTGGACGTTTAGGTGTTGCAGCCTTTTGCAACGTCTCTGAATTCTCTTTAGGAGGTCACAGCTTGCCCAGTCCTCACCGATTTCTACGTACATGTGGCGTAACTTCGGCACAACAGGTTGCTCGGAGGCAGCGATCTCGTCAAATCGCTCCCCGTAGGCTTGCTGATCAAAAAGCGACCATTCTAGCCGGATCAGGTCGGACAACGATGTGGTGAGGATGATGAACAGGCGCCGAGGGCTTAGAATGCAGTTCACGCAGTATAGCTCCGACAGGTGTACGCACGCAGATAGTGCCTGGAATACCTTTTGAGGGTCAGCCATCAAGCAGCCTGTAAGACGCAGACTCCTGGCAGAACGTGGATCACAACACAGCAGGTAGCGAAGCAGGGCAGATGCATCCGAGTGACGGCTCAACGTAACCGTTCGGCTAAGATTCGGCATGACCCAAATATCCCAAGGAACCACATCGCTCTCTTGAAGGGCTTGCAGTGACTCGACGTCGAGGAAAGCCGCAATTATCAGCCAAACATCGGTGGGCAAAAAGAAGTATTCCGGCTCCGACGAAATCTCAGCCATCTTCTCCCAGAAGCAGCACTTCAAACCAGATGTGACTCGAATAGCTTTCCGGTTACGAATCTTTGTCGCCTGCGCCTGCAGCCACCCTTTGGAACGCTCTAAGTAAGTTGGACTACGTGCTTAGACTGCATGGCACTTCTCTGTCAGCAAGTAGCGCAATACCGGTATTTAGGGCGGGGACATCAGCGGCTAGCATGTGTTGCTGATAGTTTCCCAGAAGGGAGTGGCCTCATAATCTGGCAACGATGATCTTTGAAAAACTGCGTACATCGTCCTCCCTATTTTCGAAGGATCCGCTGGTGGCAGCGTCGATAACGTACGTTGACGTCGATCGCTTATCGAAGTGTGTTTTCTGCACTCGTAATATAAAACACAGTGACAACACATTTGTGGAAATCTAAAGCAACAGAACCAGTCGCACGCATGCGAACGCGGAAGGCGGAATATGTTGCTCATGCTGCAGACCGTTTCGTCTTCGCTTCGGTCGGCTGTCATGAAACAGCATCGACGCGTGTTTGCTTGAAAGTGAATTTTTCTTCCAGACAGCGAAGCCGCTTCACCGCAAGCAGCTGGCGTGCAGATTTCCTTCGGCGCGAGCGGCTGGTCACAGCGGAGAGCTAATAAAAAATCTGCCCGGTGCTTCCTTGCATGGTTAACAATAGATTTTATTCCATAACAAATGCCTCACACGTGCATTCAGATTTCTTTCAGCTTATCTACAAAGTTTATTTGGGGAGAAGTGCTATGAAGGCACCACGCTGGTCAAATATTTTAGCCACCCCCCCCTTTCCCTCTGGCATAGCCCACTACAAACATGGAGGCACTATTTCTGGCGGTTGGTTTCATTTTACTTTATTTCGTCACCCACTCACCCTGGTGTATATTTTATCGTTAACCAACTGCGATGCTTGGCCCGTGCCCAAGGCTAAGCCCAAGCTAATTTCAGAAGACAACTCAATCTCTCCCTCTAGCAGAGACCTCTATGGGTCGCGGTCACCTATAATACCGTATCCCAGGGTGATCTGGCGCCGGCAATTTACCTACGGGCGGCGAAATTCACACAGCCGGCCAAGGCGCTGGATTCATCTCTGGGTTTACATGAGCCTGACAGAAGAAGGGTCCAGTAATCAGTCGCGCTGAAAACCGGTTGTCGGGCTCAGGCATACGCTAGGCGATCGAGCTAGGTGACCGTCGATCTCAGCTGGGTCAGCCCGACCGCAGGGGGTGAGTAAAATCGTCCCGAGCTGGATGGAGGAAGAATGTATGCGCTGCCGCCTCGGCTTAGCCCCTCCTCTGTGGTCTGGCGGCGCTGCGCAAGCCCTGGCGTTCCTCCTCCTTTTCTAGCGTCTGCGAGTGGTTTGCTTGTGGGAAGCTAGGAGTAGCGGCTATCTCTGCCTGACAGAAAACCGGTTTATATAAACGCGGTAGGGTCGACGCTAGGTCAGCCTATCTGGAGAAATCTTCGGACATCTACCACAAGGTGTGGGCCTGCCCCTCAAGCTCTGCTATGCCCCCTCACCCTAACCCCTCCGGGGAGGACTGGGAGCTGACCCTGTTCGGCTGCTCTGACCTACAGGCCCAAAAGGCCCTGATTGAGCGTGCCCTCGCAGCGGCCGACGCCACTTGGGTCCCATACTAGGAACGCCTGCAAGTGTTTGTGAGGGCCGGCCTCTTAAGAGTCAGTCCAATCATGCCTCTATGCGATTTTTTCCCACATCTGGTGCGGCCGAAGTCAACCCGCAACGTCGAGCTCGTATGTACGAAGCTCGTGTGAGGCCCGTCTGTGCTTTGCGGTCCGCAGGCGTCATTACTGAGGAGAACTCAGAGCGTGACTTTCCTGTGGTGCGATGGGACTAAACCAGACCTTCTTCTTAACCCATGATTTGCTTCGAAATTGAACTCTCCATGCATTTCTTTCTTTTTTTTCTCAGAGTTAGCGGCATATCAGCAATAGGAGAGGGTAGCAACGCACCATATTTGTGATGGGTATGCATCTTCTTTCAGCCGACACCTTAAGTTGCGAAGTGATGGCTTTGGCTCCTTTATCGATTTCCGTCCGACTACGCGGCACATCAGTGCTGCAAGCAGCACGCATTTCGCGGTGGTCATATGAAACGGAAAATAAAGAGAGTGGATTATCCGGTGAAGTATAATTATATATTTTGTCCAGTGTATTCATATGATGCGGCAACCGTGAAAGCAGCAAATGTGACCATGCTTTCCTTCCTTTGTATCTTTATCGCAATCGTCCACAACTAAATAAGTAGCGTCAAGCGTACGTGAACTCTGCGGACCTTCGTCAAAATGGCCATCCTAATTTTGAATTAGATCTCGCTCTGTGACTGTTATCACCAATGCCGAATAATTTGGTGATCTAAGTTCAAAACGGTACTCAGTTGTCATCAATGGCTGTCATCAATTGGCGATCTACAGGAGAATAATGTTTTCAGCCAAAATCCAAATGTTCGGTTTGAGTAAGTAAACATTCTCCGGATCTTTGACCAAACCCAATAGCAAAGGTTTCTACCATTAATTCGGTTAAAGTTCGAAAATTTAAGTGTTGCTTGGCTCGGTTCCTTTTTAGGGCAATATAGAAGTTCGTTTACGGTTTACAGTTCAGTTCTGTTTCCGTGTGACAGCATGACAAAATCGTAATACCGGCATCCCATCGTTCTCTCTGACACGAGAACTGCACGTACTGGGGGTGTGCCAGAGGAGAGTCGCATCTTCCTCCTTCACCGCTGAATGACCACATAAAGAAAAACTATGCCGTTTCATAAAATACTCTGCCTAGTTTATAGCTTGATGCCCGTCTCACCACATGGAACAATCCACATTTTTCCACCATCTCCCCCTAACCTATTCCTTCAATTTATGACATGCAGCCGCTCGAGAAGGTGTCGGGCTCGCTTTTTTCAGCGCTCTTCATTGCCTGGATTTCTCTGCTGCAGTAGCCCTAAGCTGGCGACCACGTGTTCCTGGATTCGATCCTGGCCGCGAAGGCAACATTACAAGGTAGACAAACTGCCTGAGGAATAACGTAAGAGAAGCTCAGATGGCTTAACTAGCAATTATAGAAACCACCCAGCTGTACATCGCAGCGACAGTGTCTCACTGCAGTTAAAACTTAGGGTAAATCTTTAATCAATCACTATACTGCAAGGTAGTGTACGGGAAAGTAGACTGCCTCAAATACCAGCGTCACAATTTTTGGAGAAGGCCATAACATCTTGCTTTCTACTACTGGCGGCATGGATTTCGCCGGATGTGGGGCTGCTTTCTTGTGGACCTCGCTGCACCAAGGCTTCTCCGCACATAGAAGAAAAGTCTCATTAAGGAGAGAGATATATACGGAGCTCTGCAAACATTATTTGGTGCTTCAATGAAGGTGTTAACCATCTCTCTCTCCCTGAAATACATTGGACAAAAATTAAGCCTTGTTTACTCAATCACCATGGTTCAGGGGCGCTTGATGGCCCATCCAGGTGGACTACAGAGTCGCTCGTCCAAGAACAGCTACGGGGGCGACAACCAACCGCCGACACAGACGTGCACTAGAAACGTGAAGGGTTTCGCACATTGGATAGGCAGGGCGGCCTTCTTGCCACCCTACCATGCCGGTAGGTGCCAGTAAATGGTTGATCGCGAGACGTTGGTCACCCAGTGAACGACACGGCCTACTCTACCGCCCTCTACCGGCGGATCGTTAGGTCAAAAGTCAAGTGGTGCGATACCATGGTGTACCACATATGGTAAGACCTATACACACACGACCTCTGGCCAACTCGAATGTCAACCGGCAACGCAAGGTGAAATTACCTTCGCCTAGTGTAGTGAAGCTTTCGCTTCAAAAAATTAAAACCGCGCTTGCATATTCAGCAAAACAGACAAAATTAGCTGCGGTTTAACTCCTGCTGAACCTGGTTACAGAGCGAAAACTGGCGTATCGGGCAACTAGACGCGGCCTTGTGTCTCTAATGTTGAGTGCGTTCCGCACAGTGGATAGGCAACGCACCCGCCCTGCTGCCCTGGCAGTTAAACTAATGGTTGATTGCGAGCGGCTGACCAATCAATGAACCCTGCGCCTATTGCTATGACCGAATGACTGCGATGAAGTTGCAGCTGTGAAAGAATTAGGCAAAAAGCAAAATCCAGCAAAAAGAATGTAATTGTTCGTTTCACACGCCGCTTCAAACGCAATGCTGTTTTGGCTAAGGCAATGAAAAATCGCTTAACTTTGCCTATCAGGTAACACCAAGACGGTGTTCGTGAACGAGCACCTGACTCGAAAGAATAAGCAACTGTTAGGAGCTGCTATCTTACGAAAGAAGGAAGTGGGCTGGAAGTTTGTCTGGGCCAGCAATGGAAAGATTCTTCACGTCGAGGCGAGTCAACACCTATCCTGCGTATCGCAAATGTAAGCGATATCGATAGCATGACGGCAAAGCCTCGGCTGTCCAGTGGAAACGGGCACGGGCCAGAAAGCTAGAAATAGCTTCACGTGTGACCTTATCTGTTTGTTATTTATTGTGCTTCTCAAGAGCTGCTTATGGTACGGGCTATGTACGGAACGAAGTGAGACTATAAATACTTTAATCAGTATATTTCATACAACAAATGGACACGTAAATCGCTTTCTATATTTGCCCTCAATTGTCGCAGTCTAAGGAAGAAGTGCAAAGAGCTCGAAGCTTTTTGTTTTTGATGAGCTTGCCCTCAAATTCGATGTTCTATGTTTTACGAAGACCTGGTTTGCTAATGAATTTTATGTACATACTTTTGACGGTTATAGCCATTTTGGTTATTTAGAAATGACAAGAAAGGTGGTGATATTTCTGCATATGTTAGGATTGGGCTCAAATGCACTGCAGTGCTACAGGAATTCTCTACACTTCACAGTGAATAAGAAATAATAACTTAAGATGTAACGATACAGTTGTGGTACTTGTCAACAGACCTCCAGCAGGGAAAATACCCTGTTTCATTGAATATTTATAAACAGTTTTATTGGAATTATCCCAAACTTATGGAAAGGCTATTGTTGTTGGAGACATCAATATTGATTTACAAGTGTCCAGCAATGCTCAGAGTGACTTTTTATCAACATTGATTTATCATGGCTTCAAAAATACTATTACTTGTCCCACGCGAATAACTGGCACTTCTGAAACTATGATTTATATCTGCTGTGCAAATTACGAGAGAGGCAACACCGGATCAAGAAAGCTAAACATGCCTACCAGAACAGCAAATTTGAAAATATTCACCAGCCACTTATGTTCTGGAAGGTTTTTAATGAACTTTCAAATGCTCGAAGGATGGATACTGCTCCGTCTGAAAAACTTAGGTGAGAAATTAAATCAGGGCAGGAGCTCTGTGAAAAGTTTAATGAACATTTTCTCGCAGGTGGTGATAGGCAAACAAATGCTGGGTTGTTACCTAAACAAACAAAATACCTGAAAAGACATGTCGAACATTCGATATATTTATCACCTTCTGATGAGGCTGAAATTAAGGAGATTATTGATTCATTTAAAAGCTCCGGTGCAGCAGGCCCTGGTGGTATTAAAGCCTTGCCAAGAAAAGTAGTAGCTGATGTTCTTGCAGCCCCCTTGTCGCGTAATTGTAATGGTATTCTGAGTGACGGCTGTTTCCCTGAACAACTAAATGTTGCACTAGTGACGATAATACTTAAAGAAGGAGGAGAGGAACACCTAAACAACTATAGGCCAATATCTATATTAAGTGTTTTCTCGGAAGTTGTCCAACGTTTTATCTACAGGAGGCTTTCCGCATTTCTAGACAGCCTAAAGGTTATCACTGCGAATCAGTAGGCCTTTCAAAAGAACAAATCTACATGTTATGCTGTGCTGCAGTGACAGTGTTGTGTCTGTGTTGTGTCTGTCTTTCTCTGTCCCTTTGTCCCGTTTTGCGCTACCCTCACTTTCCATGGAGCAGTGACAGTGTTGAGGTACCCAGTGTTGTACGTTAGTTTTGGGGGTGTGAATGATTTCAAGCTGGCTCTTGCACGTCCAGTGTGAATTTGTTTTTTGGAATCATGTCTTTGTTAGTACAGTCCGCGTCACCTTTGTGTAGAGAGCTCGGGCGGTGCACTACCGTGCAAGCAAATGCAGATCTTGTCGATACCGCTACGTTCCAGAGGAAACACTTTAGCTGAAGTAGTGTCAGGTATAACCGCGAACAAAGTAGACATGACCACTTTGCTGAGAATTCAGGGGCTGCTCTGTAATTTCACTTTTTGTTACCAGGTACGCAATGCTCGAGCATTCTACACAAGGGTGACGCGGACTGTACACGTCCCAGGAGTTTGATTTTGTTGACTGAAAATGCTCTGTTTTTTTAACCCTGTCCAGACATTGGTCTGGTTCTCGTTGTATGCAATGTAATCCATGCCACTTACTGTTTGCAGAATAAACCATTTCTCGGAAGCACTGCGTGGTCAACATTCTTTATTTTCCTGTCTCATTTATTATTTGCTCTTTTGAAATATTCCCTCATAGCCTTGTACAACATTTACTGCACTCTTACTTGGCGCTCCAGCAGCTCGGAGCTCTTTTTGCCTGGCTGCATGAAAATCCTGCCTGGGCACCCTCTGCTCTTCTAGGAGACCAGGGAAATCGAGACAAGCTGGCTTGCCTCTGTAGTGCCTTCATATACGTTTGTGCACGACAACAAATCTGTAACTCTTGATGCAGTACTATTTTCTGTAACTATGTGAATCAAGACTATGTTCTAAATTTAACAATGAACACGGGAAAACAAGCCATATTGGGGTGTTTTGTGTATAAATATTTTGACCCATCAGTATAAATGTACTGCTCTTTTACCGCATATAATAGACCAGTTAAAGAGCTCTCTTTTCAATGACAAAGGAAAACGTGCTTTGGTTTGTAACGAAAAATATCTTAACAAAAACAAAAGAATTGCAGATATGCTCAGGAATGTTGCATATATACAGTCAGAAAATAGGCGATTAAGAAGTTTAGAATATGTTTTCTGCGCTCTTGTATGATAAATCAGCTTTCTGAATTAACAGACATCTTCCGTCTGAACTTTACGATCAGAGAAAATAATTTCTCTCGCCAAATCCTTGAGGCTACTCTGCAGCACAGTACCAAAGTCGGTCGCAGACACTTTTGCCGAAGACTGGATTCGCCGCTAACCGGTTGCACGGAACAATTCTTAGCATCCCAGGTACCTTAAGAGAGGCCGACAAAGGAGTGGGTTCCTTGGCAACGCCGAAATCGAAAGTTGCAGAAGGCTACTTGTTAATCGGGCGAAGGCGGGGCACTCACCACTCTGCTAATTTAATTAATTAAACTGGACAATTGAACGCCATCTTTTCACACAAATCTCTCGCTTGCATCAAAAAGTATAGTCACAATTCTGGAGATTCTGGAAGAAAGTCGCCACTGCTGACCAAAATCTGGTGCGAGCTCACTGACAACGCATTTCGGACAGCTCACATTAACACGGTATGCATCAAATGAACATAGGCATGCAGCTCATTACAGAACGTGGCATAATATTCAATCGACTATGCACAAAACGAGATTTCTCATTCCGATTCACGCGAAATGCAACTTGAGAAGAAAAAAAAATGTGCGAAAAAAAAGCTTCACCACACGGGATTTGAACCCATGCACCTCCAGGTAAATGTCTATTCTCCGGAGCAGCGCGATAGAGCTCACGGCCACAGAACAGCGCGGAGTGATACACCCCTCTATTTTTTTTTTGTGGACTACTTCCGTAGCCTTTACAGCGTTGCACTTGATGTTTAAAACGGGGTATAGGTGTGAGTAAGCATAAGCCCGCCCGCTCGCTTTATGAACGCAGTCGCCGCTCCCTATGGCGCTTCTGTAACCGATGCCACGCAGCGGGAAATTCTACCTCTGCATGGCTCAACATATGGCAACTCTTCTGGCACCCCTTCTGATCTGCGCTAACTTCGTGAAGGCATTTGCCGTCCTACCGCGACCTGCGTTCGGCTTTACGGCTATGACGCGATAGCTAACGTGTTCCCATATATGCAGAATTGACCTTTCTCTACTTAGCGTTCACATTTACCTGGGAGTCCTCATACCACTCCTGGTGCAGTGGTTAAGCGATGCACCAATGGCCCGGGATGGCAGGTGCTTCCACTGGTAGAATTTGTGGTATCCAGGTCGCTCTTCCCGAGCGGCGAATCTTAATATAACTGCCACCTGCCACGGTGGACATGTAGCCCATTGTACCGTAGGCAGATTGTGATGACGCCACAAGGTCACGTGACCTAGGTGGTCCACCTGCCTCCTAGGTTGACTTGGGATCCCCCGCCAAATGGATGCCCGTGGTATTTTGCTAATAACGCTGACAACGCCAACGCCGGATTTTCTTGCGAATGGGGCCGTTAAGGCTATCGCATTAATAAGGGTGATGTACAGTCTAAACTGATAGTTTTCTAGCTGGAAGGATGTAAGAGATCATTTTTTCCCGAGGTGTTTACTGTCGAATTCGAAAGTTTTTTTTTTATATTCTAAAGTTTCTGCAAGATGTTTTCCTTTTTGGAGTGAAACATATTAGTACCTTTTGTAAAAATTTTAGTTAAAGACTAATTTTTGCGAATCAGATTTGACAAGACGTAGCACACATTATGGAAGCTAAGAAGAGTGGCGGATCGGGCTAGTTGATGCACGCCTGGCATTTTTCGAAAGCGTTCGTCCATGTCTGTTCCTTCTTTGTCCGCGCTGTTTTGCAGCTTTCAGACAATGATAAAGCAATCTCTATCAAATATAGTGTAATTGCATTCACAATTGACGTGTTTCATTAAGTTTGAACCTCATAGTTTCGGAACCATAAAAACATGAGAATTCACTAAATACAGGCATTTTTCCACTGTAGGGTGAGGCACGTACCGTCCCGTCCATTCCCCATCTAGTAGTTTCACACCACCCACTACTCTCGCGCGATTGCCGGCTGAACCAGAACTTATGAACAATAAAAAACACCTTACCAAGCGAAACCGTGATACCATGTTTCCCACTTCAGTCTCACCAGCCTTGTACTCAAAGCATTTAAGACAAGGCACCCCGGTCAGGAAATGAGATTCACGTTTTATAGCGTACTAGCACACAGCTTGAAAGCAGCCTTTCTGCCATTCCGTTTTTAATCTGGACAGCACTGAACATACACACAAAAAGAACTTCGCGAGTGTGTTGGAACGCCTTCATTGCTGCTAAATGTCCACTTGATAAGTTGAAAAAAAAGGCACGTGACTCGATGCAACCAATTGAACAAGGCACTAATGAGACCATATCTCGGCCACATCTATGAGTTGAAGAAGGTCGCTTCTCGAAGCGGGCAGGATATATATATATATATATATATATATATATATATATATATATATATATATATATATATATATATATATATATCGACTTATACACCACACACATCCTAGTCAATTTTACTTTTCGGTGAGGAGTTACGTGCACTGGAGAGGTCTTTGCCGGCAAGCTTCTCTAAAATGCGAGTATTTTCGTGAGTTGTATCCCTGATTCGTTGGTACACAACGTCAAAGGTAACCGAGCTTTCGAAAAGGTCAATCTCACAGCGCTATGCGCCGGTGCCCGAACACCGCGTAGACAACACCCTTCTGAAGGGGGTGTATTTCCGCGTGTCGCTCGCGGCTGCGGCCTCGCGCGTCCGCTAAACACGTTGCAGTTTTCCTATCATGGGAACCCGACATTGCACGCGAAGTGTCCGCAGACTGCTTCTCTTTCTGGTTTGGTTCCCAGGATGCCGATTTAACAAAACAAGTGCTGTGAGTGGTGCAACAAGCCCGAGACCGTGTGGCGAACACGCAGCCGGTTTTGACTCAATTGGGCCCCTATAGACTGATTTCAACCAGACTCATCTCTATTTTTTTACTGGGCTGTTCACCACTAATCTAAAGTAGCATCTCAGAATTAGATACCGAACGAGATGGTAACGCAATCATGACGCGAATGACGCGTAGAGTTAACCGCTTATCGGCGCCAGCCCTTCACGTGTTTCATTGATTGCAAGATTGTTGCTGGTTTGGACCTGACATTGCTCGTGAAGTTGCCGCAGATCGATTGTCTTTCCAGCTTGGTCGCAAAGCTTTCGGTTGAATAAAATAAAGGTAATGAGCCACGCGCTGTCTTAAGGCAAAAAAACAAACAAACTGCAGGACTATAATACGTGTTTGTGCAAACTGGTGAGCTTTGCCGGTAAATAAATATTCCGTAAAAAAATATGAGGTTCTTCCCCATTTCTTTATTCCCTTGCAGCGCGCACCTGCTTGTTTTTCCAGATAGGTATTTCGCTTCCAGCTTCGTCTGCACTGTTGTGGAGATCAAACATAGGGCATTAAAGATAGTGTTGCGAGTTTGATGAGCAAGAAAACATTAGGATCCTCATTGCGATTGATTCAAACAAGTTTTGTGATGACCAGGTAATAGCTGAAAGCGCTCACGTCTTAGAATAAAGAAAATGATCTTGCTATTAGTGCAACCAAGAAAACTCTAGGAATTAATAAAACGAGTCGGAGAGCTGGTGCCGATGTGTCCTCAACTCGACGCGGGATTAGCATCGTTATTGAGTTAACATCTAATTCTCCATTTCATTATTAGAGCAGAGAGCAGCCCAGTAAAAATCGACGAATGAATCTAATTGAAATTTACTTATTTCATACCGATTATTGCCAAACCAGTCCGGTATGCCACCCGACCTTGAGTTCCTAGCACTATTCATAGCATTTGGTCTGCTAAATCGGCAGTCTTAGGACCAAACAAGAAAGGCGCGCAAGCTGCGGTAACTTCGCGCGCATATCGGGTTCACGCGATGAGAAAACAGCAAAGCACTCCCTGGTCGCGCAAGCCTCAACCGCGAGCGAAACTCGAGAAAACGCCCCCCTGGGGATTTTGCTAAGCGGCAATCGAATACTGGCGTAAAAAACAGTAAAATCTAACTGCGCGCCACCTATTTACAGTCGCCGAAAACAAACAGAGCATTATCTCGCACCCAGCGCCTAACTCTTCGTGGCGCTGGAGTCTGTCTGAGTCAGCCTGTCCGTGATTCCTGTTAAGAGAGCAGGCGACTGTACGTGAAGAAACGCCAGGTGGTCGAAAATTAACCCGGAGCGATCCGATGGACCAACCCAGCGGCTTGAGCGCACACCGAGGGAGAAATACTGGCCGAGCAGAACTTGGACGAACCTCAGCGAGGCACCGCCGGCACCACAAAACAAATATTTTTGCGACCAGCATTAGACGAGAAAAGGGACCCTGTTGAAGCCTGGCTCCACGGCCGCCGCGAACTTGAAACGCAGGTTGCACCAACCGCCACATTGTTCACGCAACCACACATTCAACAAAATACTTGTTGAAGTGTTTCTTGTGCGCCTATGTTTGTGCACTCCTCATACGCTGAGGCTCATGAGGGAGTACTGCAACGCTGCTGTGCTATCTGGCAAGCCACTTTGCTGCACCTGTCAAAACATCTATGTGGTCACCAAAAACCCCAGTGCGGAGCAATGGGAGACTCTGCTGTCCAGCGACCCCCGTGAAGACCAACAATGTCTGGTACAGCGAACTCAACGAGCGGCAGTGCTAGCGGAGCCCGGGACTGAGGGCAACCGGCCATTGATTAAAAGTGGACAAGTTCGACACAGAAGACTCCTGGGGCTACAGCCAAAGAGACATCGCTGAAGATGCCCCCAAAACCGCAGAGAACCATAAAGATTTCTCCTCCTCCTCCATCTGTTCCGGCTGCGGTTAGGTCCTCCACTTGGAGGGGAATGAATACTGTGTCTTCTCTTTCATAACGAATTATTATAGACAGCACAAGCTATCTTAAGACAAAACAGAAGATACTGAATGAGCTACGCGCGTTTGTCTGTCATATAAGCCTAAACAGCTCGGAAATCCCTTCCCAAAATTATTGTTGAATCTTTCGGCGCAACGTAGTATGGTGTGTATGCCCATACACATGATAAATCTCTCTTCCCTAAACTGTTTATAACGTCGTGCAATATCAGCGGCGAAGAAGCACATAATCCCACAAATAAACATGACAAAAGTTGCTGCTGCCACATGGTTTTGACTCTTTAATAAAATGTGGAAAAAACGGAAGGCCAGAATAATCAAAGAGCATCGACAGTTCACGCAGAAAAAAGCCGTGCACGGATTGACACAACTTGCAAGTCTCTTACAATGCCAGGTGAGCACAGGCTGAAGCTGCGCTAAATATGCAAAGAAATGACGTCAATCGCACATCGGAGGAATACGCCTCCCTTCGTTAAAAACTAACAACGCAACCACTCTAAAATGCATAGTTCATAAAAGCCACGTATGATGGGAATGTAATCGGCGACCTTTAACATCCAGGGCCAAAATGGGAAGAAGTACCCTGAGATGACATGTGAAACATGAGTAAAATATGGTCCGACCACTGGCATCGTCTGAAAGATGTTGGCACTAAAGATAGTACAACGATCACACCTCGTACAAGAAGAATGCGCTAAAATATACGAAAAGCGGTGACAACACAATTATGCACCGACCAAAGCTGAAGGCAAATAGAAATACCTACAGGAATGTCTCGTAAACGATGCCAAGTTCAGCCGAAACTCGGGAGCACAGCAGTTCACTGTTTGGTCCATATAGGTGCTGCTTGTCCAAATCTGCATGATGAGGATGCAAACGTAAAGTAAATCAGCCTGCTTTCGGTCAAAGCGTGTAGTCCTTTAGTGCCGCGGTTTCTTCAGTCCGATTAACGTCGTCATAGCGCAGTCTGGTGAGCACGGTGCATTCGAAAGAAAGGCACCACCCTCGAAGTCCCTCCTTTCACCCGGGCAGCTGAGTCGCCAACATCGAATCCAGGTCACACGGTTCTGATGGTGACCTTCATCCAAGTAGTGCGCATGGACAGTTTCAAGGAGCGGTAGACGCCTTGACAGCCTTGAAATCGATTCCCGAGCGCTGCCACTTGCTTCCATGTCGGAAACGATACACAGTGTCCGTAGACCCAACACGCCTGCGGTGCCCAGTTCGCTGCAGATCGCACTCAGGGCCACGTTAGAAGCGCACAGGGTCAGGGAACGCAAGTGCTCACTCGAACTGAACCCCGCGAGGAAAGATCGTCCAGCGTATGAATTCATGCTCTTCTCTGGCCAGGTTATACGAAGGCGCACCAAGCTACACTCAGCCAAGAATTTGTAGCAGTCCAGACTGCAGGAAAACAACAGCGTAAGGCTCTGCAGTCTTGTCCCACGGTGCAAAGCGGAGGCAGTGTGTCTGTTGATAGCAGTGAAGGGCAGTGAACACAAAGGACATTCCCAACAAACCGAGCTCCTGCCATCTCCGCTGCGCACGTCAAGCTCTTCGAGCATTGCGCAGGAAGCGGAGAGCTGTTCGAGAGAGGCGTTCGTCTGCAGGGCACACTGCGGAAGGGCGATGGCTCGCAGCAGAGAAAGGGCTTCGGAGGGGAATATCTGGCACAGCTCCGTTCCATGCTCGAAATGAACCAAGCTGAAGTTGAGCTCGGTAAGACTGTTGCATGAGCTGAGAAGCATGTTCAAAGGCGAAGAGAACGCCGGGCTCACATAATGGTTCCGATGGCCAAAGTACAACCACCCCGAGGAAGGGAGCAAGACGACCGTCAGCGACCGCAGCCCCTGCAACCACGGTCGACCGGCCACGTCTGCCAGCTGCGTTGGCGCTTCGGGACAGCATTCGACGCAGAAGATCAGCTCCTTTTCCGGAATTGATAGCTCTGCCGATGCTATCACGTCTTTCATGTGCACGCACGTGCAAGAGAAAACCGGGCGCATGCGATAAGTGATGTTGCCGAAAACGGCAGATGCGAAGCACACGTCCAGCATTGGCATTCCAAATTGGAGCGCCATCAACACTAACCATTCGCCCTTTGTGGAGAACCTTTGACTAGTGTAGGCGAAGCTTCGCAGCATCCAATCGAGACCAACCAGATTCCTGAAGGCGGCTACTGAATCAGCATTTGCGTGAAGCGCGTGTACGTGTAGGTGTTCCAGGTTCACGCAGCGTTTCTGGATTCGCTTAAAAAGGTCACGGCTTGCACAGTCGTCATCAAGTTCTACGTACATTTGGCGTAATTTCGCCACGACGTCAATCTCTGAGGTGGCGATATCGTCGAACCTGTCTAGATAAGTTTCCTCATCGAAAAGTGACCATTCTAGCCGGACCAGGCAGGATAACGATGCTATGAGCATGTCGAAAATGTGCCGGGGATTTAGAATGCAGTTCACGCAGTACAGCTCCGACAAATGTACGCATGCAGATAGTGCCTGAAATACCTTTTGAGGGACAGCCATCATGCAGCCGGTGAGACGCAGAGTCCTGACAAAACGTGCATCATAACGCTGTAGGTGTTGTAGCAGGGCAGACGCATCCGAGTGACGGCTCAACGTAAGTGTTCGGCTAAGAGCCGGCATGTGCCAAACATCCCGGTGGACCACATCGCTCTCTTGTAGGGCTTGCAGTGACTCGACGTCGAGGTAAACAACAATGCTCAGCCAAACATCGACGGGAAGAAAGAAGTATTCAAGATGGGACGAAGACCCAGACATCTCTCGGATGCAGCACGTCAAACACTGCTGCTACGAGGATAGCTGGCCGGATCTGGAACTGTTGCTCCTGCACCCGCAGTTGGCTAGGGCAGGCTGGAAGTGCGCTGTGTATCGACTGCAGGGTGGTTCTGAAACAGCAAGTAGCGCAACACAGGTATTTATAGCGATGACATCAGCGGCTAGCTTCAGTTGCTGATAATGCGTAGAAGGGAGCGGCATCTGGCAACGATATTTCAATCGTAGGAAAGATACCTCGCCCAGCTTGCGAACGGATCTGCTTGTAGCAACCTCGATAACAATTTTACATTACTTGCTTAACACGTGCATACAACACAAATATAAAACTCCGTGACAACACATTTTGAATTCTAAGCCGACAGGATCGCAAGCTTGCGTGCACGTAAGGCTGGATCTGTTACTCATGCTGCAGACCGTCGCTGTTTGTCTGCGTCGCAAGGCTTTCTCGGTAGAGCATGAACACTTGTCCCCTTTACGACACATTTTTTTCAGTGAGCCACGTCCTTTACCGGAGGCATGCTGTGTTCTGATTTCTTTAAACGCCAGTGCCTGGCAGTGACGACTGGAAGAGGAGGAGAGCGGTTGCGGGCACCTCCCAAAAAATTGTGCCGAGCGGTTCCTTCAATGTCCTAGGAGCAGATTTTATTCGCTAACAAGGTAACCCGGTGGTGTAACGGCCGTAAGTCGTGCACGGCTTCTCTGTTTGGCGCGCTCTAGTCTGCACGTTAGGACAGCCAAGTTGTTGGACATATCAGCAGGTAGTCGGTAACAGCGGGGTATTCCAGCTGAGGAAAGAACGAGACACTCTCCCGAGCCGCGTTTCGAGTCACCTTGATACCTCAGATTCCAAACCTGGAATCTGAACCTGGCAACGTTTAACGCTTGAAGTTTAGCTAGTGAGGCTAGCCTAGCAGTGCTGTTTGAGGAACTAGCGGGAATTAAATGGGATGTGATAGGGTTTAGCGAAGTTAGGAGGACAGGTGAGGCGTATACAGTACTAAAGGACGGACACATACTGTGCTATCGCGGGTTAGAGGATAGACGAGAACTAGGTGTGGGATTCCTCATTAATAAGGATATAGCTGGCAACGTAGAGGAGTTCTACAGTATTAACGAGAGGGTAGCAGCTATAGTAATTAGGCTGAATAGGAGGTACAAGCTGAAAGTGGTGCAGGCCTACGCACCCACATCCAGCCATGATAACCAGACCGTTGAAAGTTTCTATGAGGACGTAGAATCGGCAATGAATAAATTAAAATCGCAGTACACTGTACTGATGTACTGATGGGCGACTTCAATGCGAAGGTGGGCAAGAAGCTGGCTGACGATCACGCGGTAGGGGACTATGAAATAGGCTCTAGGAATAGCAGGGGAGAATTATTAGTCGAATTCGCGGATAGAAATAATTTACGGATCATGAATACCTTCTTCCGCAAACGTGAAAACAGGAAGTGGACCTGGAAGAGCCCCAATGGTGAGATTAAAAATTAAATCGACTTCATACTATGCGCTAAACCTGGCATCATTCAGGATGTGGCCGCCCTCGGAAAGGGGCGTTGTGGAGCGACCATAGAATGGTAAGGTCTAGAATTAGCTTAGACTTGAAGAGGGAACGGAAGAAGCTAGTGAAGAAGAAGACCATTAACAAGTTAGCCGTAAGAGGGAAAGCACAGGAGTTTAGGATAGCGCTGCAAAACAGATATTCGGATTTAACTGAGGAAGACGATCTTGATGTTCATACAATGCACGATAATCTTACATCAATAATTACGGAGTGCGAAGTAGAAGTAGGCGGTATGCAGTTCGAAAAGATACCGGGAAGCTATCTCAGGTGACGAAAGATCTGAATAACAAGCGCCAAAACATTAGGGCATCTAACCCTACCGATAGAATAGAACTAACGGAGCTACCAAATTTAATAAATAAGCGCAAGGTAGCCGACATAAGGAAGTTTAATATGGAGAGAATCGAGCATGCTATAAAGAACGGAGGTAGCCTAAATACAATGAAGAGGAAACTATTCATAGGTAAAAACCAGATGTATGCATTAAGAGACAAGCAGGGCAATGTCATTAGCAATATGTATAAGATAGTTAACGTAGCCGAAGAGTTCTACACCGACCTGTACAGTTGCCAATGTAACCAGAGCGTTAATGAGAAAGGCAGCAGTGCACAGCAATGCGTCATCCCGCCAGTAACGAAAGATGAAGTAAAGAAAGCCTTAGAAGCAATGAAAAGGGGAAATGCAGCTGGGGAGGATCAGGTAACAGCAGATCTGTTGAAGGATGGAGGGGACATCATGCTAGAAAAACTAGCCACCCTGTATACGCAATGCCTTATGACCTCGACTGTACCAGAAGCTTGGAAGAATGCAACCATTATCTTAATTCATAAAAAGGGAGACGCCAAGGACTTGAAAAATTACAGGCCGATCAGCTTACTATCCGTTGCCTACAAAGTATTTACTAAGGTAATCGCTAATATTGTCAGGCAACGTTAGACTTTAATCAACCAAATGATCAGGCAGGCTTTCCTAAAGGATATTCCACAATAGATCATATTCACACTATCTATTAGATGATAGAAAAATGCACAGAATATAACCAACCTCTATATATTACTTTCATTGATTAGGAGAAAGCATTCGACTCTGTGGAAACCTGAGCAGTCATACAGGCATTGCGTAATCAGCGGGTAGAAGAGACTTATGTCAAAATACTGGAAGATATATATATAGCAACTGCACAGCTACTATAGTCCTCCATAAAGTCAGCAATAAAATTCCAAAAAGGAAGGGCGTCAGGCAAGGAGACACGATCTCGCCAATGCTGTTCACCGCATGTTTACAGGAGGTATTTCGAGGCCTGAATTGGGAACAGTTGGGAATAAGAATAAATGGAGAATACCTAAATAATCTGCGATTTGCTCATGACATTGTCTTGCTGAGTCACTCAGGAGGTGAACTGCAAATCACGATCAACGAGTTAGACAGGCAGAACATATCGATGGGTCTAAAAATTAACATGCAGAAAACCAAAGTAATGTTCAACAGCCTAGCAAGGGAACAACAGTTCACAATTGGAAGCGAGAGCCTAGAAATTGTGACGGAATACGTCTACTTAGGGCAGGTAGTGACAGCTGATCCGGATCATGAGAGGGAGATAACTAGAAGGATAAGAATGAAGTGGAGCGCATTTGGCAAATTCTCGCAGATCATGAGTGGCATTTTACCAATTTCCCTCCAGAGCAAAGTGTACAACAGCATAATCCTACCGGTACTCACCTACGGGGCAGAAACATGGAGGCTAACGAAAAGAGTTCAGCTTAAGTTAAGGACAACGCAGCGAGCCATGGAAAGAAAAATGATAGGTGTAACTTTAAGAGATCGGAGGCGGGCAGACTGGGTGAGGGAACAAACACGGGTTAATGACATCATAGTCGAAACCAAGAGAAAGAAATGGGCTTGGGCAGGGCATGTAATGGGTAACGGAGTGGATTCGGAGTGGTAACGGGTAACGTAGTGGATTCCAAGAGAAAATAAGCGTAGCAGGGGGCGGCAGAAGGTTAGGTGGGCGGATGAGATTAAGAAGTTTGCAGGCAAAGGGTGGATGCAGCTGGCAAAGGATAGGGTTAATTGGAGAGACATGGGAGAGGCCTTTGCCCAGCAGTGGGTGTAGTAAGGATGATTATGATGATACCTCAGCTGCTCTCCCACGGCATGAGCAGATCATTATTAAGATCATCGGCGATGCCACCTACACGCCACAAATCCTTAAATGGCTGACCGGCCCTCACCGGCATCAAGGGGCCAATTTTGACGTTGTGAAGTACCCGTATTGTGGCTGTATGTGTCATGCTGACTTCTAACACCTTTTTGGCATTGTGCATTCTTTGGCAGTGGACGCGACGAAATAGTTGCCAAGCATTGTTCTCCCACCGATGGCGAGGAATTTCGTGCATTGACCAGAGCCAGAGAGAACAACATCTGGGAAGATATTTGCAAATATGCTAAGATAGGTGGCCTCTAAAAAGCAGTGTAGGGCGTAGCTAGACCACCCATGCAGCCCCTTCATGTATTAATAGAACTCTACTCTTCCCTTCCTTAAGACTCCAATTCTCCAAAGAGCGGCCTGGAGCCTCCCTTTCTAAATAAACAGCTCATTCAATCTCGAACAAATGCCTTTAAAACCTTAGTTCTATTATCAATTTTTTGTTAAGATAATTTGTAAAGCTGTCGTCGAGATTCGGCGAGAATTCTTTCGAAGGCATAACGCAGGTAAAAAAAATGGTTAACGTTTTAACTTAGTTAAAGTTAAGCCGACTAGGACGTGCGAAAGCACTCGAGGCAACACCGTCTCAAAGGGAGCTGCATCAAAAGGCACGGTACGGGCAGCGCTCGTCCATCGCCGCCGCGCGGCTCCTCGCAGGATTCCGGCGCCGATGGCTCATGCGTGTCAGGACCGGTGACGGAGGAGCGCGCCGGCGACACAAAGCGAATAGTCTGTTTTCTGGAGCAAAAGCGGCGGGCAGACGAAGGGCCCGTTCACACTTGTCCAAAAATCCTGCGAGGAAAGCGGATTCGGCCGCTTTTGACGCCGAGCAAGGCGGAAAGCGGCGAAGGCGATCGGGCTGGACCCAAATTTTCCGCGTTCGCCGCCGGGGCAAAAAACATGCGGCGCCCTTCGACGCAGGGCCCTCGCCTCGGAATGAATTCCTCGTTGTTGCGGCCTTGTTCAGCGCCTTCACTGGCCATAAATCGGACACCGGTACATCGCTTCGTCTCACCTCACCTTTAAGCAAAAGTATAAGTGATAAATTTGCTTTATTTTTATTGCGAAAGCAATGCTGCTCGAGGTTTCCGCTCTTGGCCGTCGTCCCGGAGAATCCACCGGTGACCTTTAGCGTGACCTATGTGTGACGTCATACCAGCTGTGGAAAAGTGGGACCCCAACTCGGCTCGTCGCGATCGTGCCAGCGAATCCTCCATGTTGCAGCTGCGCGCCGCTGCCGCGAGGGGCGCTTGCAAGGAAGCAAGGAAGAAAAGCGCAAGGAAGCATCCAGGGAACACAGATATTCCAAGAAGAGGGGGGAACCAAAACCCGAAGTAGACAGAAAATGGGATACCTTCATAAAGTGTAGAAGGGACGCATCCTATTTGATTAATGAGAAAATTAGAAGAAAGGGTGCCCAATGGATGTCAAAAGTAAATAAAAAGGATAGAAAAGCAGCCCAAAAATTCTGGAAACATCTAAATGCAATGAGTAATAAAACTAGGCTAGAACAAAGGTTTATTGTTACAGATGAGGGTATTCGACTAGAAAGGGGATGAAGCAATAAAACACATAGGAACAAGGATGACGGAAAAATTTTCACCACAGCACGTGGTACATAATTTATCGAAGGAGGATAGACCGGTTACAGCAATAGCTTCACTTCAGCAAGGAGAGTGGGAAAGGGCAGAGAAGAAGGTTCCTAGTGGCACATCAACAGGACCAGATGGTATCCCGATTATGTTGATAAAGAAGTTAGGACCAAAATCCAAGCAAACATTAATACAGGTAGTGAACAAAATGATAGTGGATGAGAAACTCCCCGATGAATGGCGATTAAGTAGAATGAACATGATATATAAGGGAAAGGGGGACAAAGCAGACATAAGTAACTATCGCCCCATAACAGTGACGTCTGTGGTTTACAGGGTGGTGATGCAAATTATAAAGGATAGACTGCAGGCTTGGGTGGAGAACGAGGGGGTGCTAGGGGAACTACAGATTGGGTTCCGGAAACAAAGGAGGTTGGAGGACAATCTATTTTCATTGACACAGTGTATAAAAATTTCGGAAAAGGAACATAGGCCCTTATTGCTAGCATTTCTGGATATTAGGGGAGCCTATGACAACGTTACTCAGGAGCATTTGTGGGACATATTGGGCACATTGGATGTGGAAAATGGAGTTATTAATCTTTTAAAAGATATATATAGAGGTAACAGAGTGCTCATAAAATGGGAAAAAAATGTATCAGGGCCTGTAGAGATACAGCGGGGGCTTAGACAAGGATGTCCTCTGTCCCCTTTGTTGTTCATGTTGTACCTGCAAGGTTTGGAGGCCAAGCTAGAGGGGAGCGGACTAGGTTTCAACCTATCTTTTTTCAAGCAACGGGAATTGATTAAACAGACATTACCGGGACTAATATATGCGGACGATATAGTGATAATGGCTGACAACAAGGAAGACCTGCAGAAGTTGTTAGTCATATGCAGTACAGAGGGAGATAGATTAGGCTTCAAGTATAGTAAGGAAAAATCTGCAGTCATGACATTTAATGAAGAGGGCGGCGAGCATAGAATACAGGAGTTCGTGCTAAAGGTAGTGAATGAGTACAAGTATCTTGGGGTGTGGATAAATAACAGTGCTGAGTATCTGACAGAGCATGAAAAATATGTAATGAATAAAGCTAGTAGGAATGCAGCTGTCATGAAAAATAGGGCACTGTGGAATTACAATAGGTATGAGGTGGTAAGAGGGATCTGGAAAGGGGTGATGGTCCCTAGCCTGACCTTCGGGAATGCGGTCCTGTGTATGAGGCCAGATGTTCAAGCAAGGCTGGAAATTAGGCAACGGGGAGTAGGGAGGTTAGCTTTGGGAGCACATGGCAATACACCAAATCAGGGGGTACAGGGTGATATGGGATGGGCGTCTTTCGAGAGCAGAGAGGCTAGCAGTAAGATAGCATTTGAGGAACGATTGAGAAGGATGGAGGAAAAGCGGTGGGCTAGGAAAGTTTTCAGATACCTGTATATAAAGAATGTTGACACGAAATGGAGAAAGCGAACTAGAAAATTGACAAGCAAATATCTGGACAGCAGTAAGGGGGCAAATCAGCAATTATCGGTTAAGAAAAAGGTTAAAGGAACAGAGAGAGCTTTGTGGAAAACAGGGATGCTGACGAAATCGGCACTAGAAGCATACCGGACCTTTAAACAGGAAAATGTCAAAGAAAATATCTATGATAATTGTAGGGGAAGTTCTTTGTTGTTTGAGGCCAGGACTGGAGTTTTGCGGACTAAGAAGTATAGAGTCAGGTACCAGGAGATAGACACTTTGTGCATTGCGTGCGGAGAGGAGGAGGAAACGGCTGAACACTTGATACTTTTTTGTAAAGGGCTTCACCCTACAGTGGAAGGCAGCGGAGCTGACTTACCCAAGGCATTGGGGTTTAGGGATAGTGAAGGGAAAGTGGATTTTAAGAGGTTAGAAGTAACCAAGCGAAGGTTATCTGATTGGTGGCTAAAAGCAAGACAGGAGTAAAATTTCACAAGACATGGCTAGGTGGCTTGAGCCACCGCCCGATGTAAAGGGTTGAGCCGTATCCATCCATCCATCCATCGTCATGCCATGTGGTGAAAAGCGCCCCCCCCCCCCCCCCCCCACTCGGCTCGTCGCGATCGTCCCAGCGAATCCTCCACGCGCCGCTGCCGTGGGGGAGGCGCTCGCTCTACGTGACGTCATGCCAGCTGTGGAAAAGTGGCCCCCCAACAAGGCTCGTTGCAGTCGTCCCAGCGAATCGTCCACGGTATGTCGGATGATGTGGATAAGGTGTAGCTGCAACGATGTGCTGCTGCTAAGAAGCGGCGGTGTGCGGAAGAAACGGATGAAGAGCGGGAACAACGTTTAGCTAAACGGCGTGCATATTGTCGTTATGGAGAGCGCGAAAGAGACGCAACAACGACAGAACGAAGCGAGCAAGATACAACGCGCTCAAGAGACGCCAGAAGAACGCGCCGCAAGACTCGAGAAGCGTCGTAACGCAGATGCGGCTAGAAGAAGTGACACCTCCCTTAGTGACTCTTCAGCTGCGGAAGAGACCGCTTTGAATTCTCGAGAGCGTCGGAATGAGACGCTGCGTAGACGACGTGCAGAGGAAACGAAGATTTCGCAACTCGACTTGGGTTAACCAGAGCTAAACCACAGACAATTTTTTTTTATTTTGAGTAACGATTCTGCCGCTACTAGGCCTACGTGGAGCGCCGGTTTTGTTGACAGTACTAGTTCCCTTCCTGACAAGCAGATGGCGCCACTAGGCTGGGCCTTTCGTTGCGAGTGTGTTTGCATACGCTGAACTAAAAATGAGAATGTGCATCCGTTTACGTACGCAAGCGTGCATACGGTTATGGTACACATACAGCATCGATTTATGCTCTTTTCTAACCATATCTGAGTACGCCGAGAGCGGTGACGTGGTGGCCGGGAAGTGTGTGGAAAAGCGAGAAACAGCAGCGTCGCGGCGGTTCCGCCTCGCCCGGGCGTCAACAGATGAGAACAGGTCCTAGTTTTCCCTGCCAGCGAATCCGCTTCAATCGCCGGATTTTTGGACAAGTGTGAATGCGCCCGAAGAGAGGGATCATGTGAGAATGTGAGAAGAGGCAGCTCCGCGGCCGGTCTACTAGTCCCCTCCCCTCCTTGCATCCCTTACCCTACTCCCCTGGTCCCTAAGAGTGATGCCCAAGGGCCATCATACGCCGGGACTAGTATCCCCCCCCCCCCACCGTCATAGGAACAAATACCACCACCACCACCTACCAGCCTCCCCCACTCCTGCCAACACTCTCGTAGCCGCATTACTTGAGCTGCAGCGGAGGTGGTGAGCGCACGGAGCGTGGGGAGGGCGGGGTAATTTTTTTCTGCTGCATGACACGAGGAGTGGGGTGAGGCGCCGGGGGGGGGGGGGGGGTGCCGGTTCATCGCATTCACGAAGCAGCTGCACAAGGCCTCCGCCGCTGGCTCGAAAAACGTGAAAGGTTGGTGCCTCACTTACACCTCCGGTTTTTGATCTTCGTTAGCGAACTAGCGCTTTCGCGCCACAATATTGCCTACATGAACTCCCTTCCCCACACCACTTAGTTTCCGAGGCAAGTAACGCTGCTATATGCTTTATCTTGAAAACAGCGAGCTGCTTGCCTCGTGCCCAAGTCTCTCTCTTGCTGATGCCTCCATAGGCGGCTGTCACTCCTAATAGCATCCCCCGCATCGACCTGACACCGGTACTGGACAGACTAGCCGCGAAAACATCAGGGTAGTCCAGGCACTGCATCTGTGTGCGGCCTCTATTGGCTTTGCGGTATGCAGGCGTAATTACTGAGAAAAAGCAAAAAGTAGCTTTCGTGTGGTTCGTTGAGATTTAACGACACATTCCACTTACTTACTGGGCCTCTGAAGTAGATGCCTAGTCATGGTGCTCTGCTTCTTTCATTTATTGAACTACCAGCTGCCTCGGTGGGACCGCACAGAAAAGGCCGGAGACGGTGAGTGGGCGCTCTTGTGCTAGCGTACTTTATCCTTGGTTACATTTATCAGCTATTGTTCCGGAAAGCTTCATGAAGCCGGCAGGTGAACATCTAAGTAGCTCGTCCAAGAACTCCTACGGGGGGCAACGTCCAACCATAGATTAAGCCTAGCGCTGGAAAAGTGAAAGACTGACAGCGTCGCTCAGCTTCTTCTGACACATGCCGTACGCGACGACAATGTCGCGTGAGCTCTCTTTTTGTTCTCGCCAAACCACTTGACCTTCATCATGATCAGTATCCTGCCCCGCACTCCACTTTCGGCGTTTCTTGTTGAAAATTGTAACAGTGGACAGAAGATTCTAAACGCTGACATTCATTCCATTTTTTTTTTGTGTTCCCTTACTCTGTCCGTCGTCCGGTTTTTTGCGCTTCCAAGTTTACAACATGCATCACCAACTAGCCCGGCAGCTTGCTCTCCTGAACTGTATCACATTTTAATATGCAATTGCTGCATTGGGGACGAAGAGATGACCAAAATTGGGGTATTTTACTGATTATTTATGCGAATGGATACAGTAGAAAATGTGAGCTGTCATGTGAGCTAAGCTAGCTGAGACGCTCAGCCAACAGGGCACTACA